>NC_141820.1:25930392-26093142 GCF_982586985.1 Callionymus lyra
TAGGAGTGGAAGTGTGTCGGGCCTCACTCTGAAGCTCATCAGGACGTCTGTCAGCAAGATGCTGGAGACCCTGTCGGACGACGACTTCGTCAACGTGGTCTATGTGAGTGACTTTCTCAAATAATTCTGTGCCACGTGAAGTTGCTTTTTCCTGGACCTGGTGATGGAACAGTTCATGCGCTCAGAGTCCGTGGAGGGAGAAGTGGAGTAAATGCGGCAGCTCTGCTCGTGTTGTGAGTCATTGATTTAAAGAATAGAAGTGACCAATGTGTCGCACATGGATGCATAAGTCGGTCTCTATCTGCTAGCCGTGTGCATGTGGGTCTCACAGAGGTCAGTATGGCAACACCTGAAGCCCACACAACTTATCAGAGTGAAGCCTTGAGATGGTGAATGAACAAGTTGAAGTTATGAGATGTTTGACATTATATTATTATATCTTGTTTGAGATTCATGTGCAGAATGATCACAATATTATGTGTCAGCTTTGACACGGTGATTCATCTTTGGGTTGAAGAGAATGTGATGAGTCAAGTAGATTCGTTATCACTGTGGTTTCATCTGATGTGTTGATCCCGGGTGGCCGCTAGGTGTCAGTGTTTCATGCTTTTAACAAGGATCGCCTGAACGTTCATTCTGCTCTCAAAATAATGTTTATATTTAACTATCCTTTTGTAAATTAATACTTGAATCCGACAAACTTTTCAAACAGCTTTTAACTGTGACTTAAAGTGTTTTTTCTACTCATAGTAAGTCTTATTTGTCGCTCAAAGTGTCTACACTTGATCTTCAAAAATAAATTTTGGATTAATTGTAAGTAAGTAAGTTCCTCGCACACGGTTCAGGACCAAAGTGAGAAATCCTTCAAGGCTGTTGCTCTAAGTTTTGGAACGATCTTTCTCTCTCTTTGCGCTTGATGGAGTCTACTGACTCCTTCAAGAAAGATCTTAAAACATTTTTATTTGTTCCGGCTTTTCCTTGATTTTCTGAAACTCCCGTGTTTATCTCAGTATTATCTTGACCTTTAAAGTATATATTTTATACCACCTTGTTGCTTGGTTGGTCAGTGTAAAAAAGCGTTTAACTTTAATATTGCCGTAAGATAAAAACATGGTTCTCCGTGCAGTGTTTTTCCCCATGAAGCTCCTAAAGATAATTATTACTTCATAGTGAAGCTATTTCTTCCTCCAGCCCCGCCTCCTGTATCATTTCTGAAATGAAATCATAAATCGCTCTTAATTTTGCCTTCAAAATATTTACTCTTTTTTTCTCTTGTCAGCAGTAAAGTGTGTTGGTTCTGAGCGTCCAAATCAGCTAAGTGAAAGCATCGATGGGTGGAAACGAAATGAGTCAGCGTTTTGAATATGCTCGTTGATGGCAGCTGCTCAGTGAGAGGAAGGAGTGGATGGATAAAAGAATGAAAGGATGGAAATCTGGTTGATGACAGGGTGAGAGGTGGAGAGCTTAGAGAATGAATTGTTTGATTAATGCAGACGCTGAACACAATAAAGACGAGACATAGGATAGATTTATAAAATGGCTGCTTTATTGTACAAAACTCATAATTGACTGAATTATTATTTTATTTAATGAATGCCCTTGGTGTCCCCAGCCTGTTCCCCGGGGTAACTGGGATAGGCATCACATACCTGCAACACCATTAATTAATTTAAAGGATGAAAAGAAGGTCAAAATAAATGCAATCAATAATTATTTGGTACATTTTTAATTTACTGTAGTTTGATCTAGGAGATGGTGGAAAGAATTGTCTACACAGTAATATTGGTTATTAATGTGTTCATTTAAAGTAATAGTAGAGAAACAAAGCTAGCATTTCCTGTGTAGAATTGGCCTCCAGCCTTAAGGGGGCGCTGTTTCTGCGTCGGTTTTGCTTTGGGTGGCTCAGGAGAAGAAAGTCTTTTTTTGCATTGTGTTATAATTAAAAATACATTTTTAAATGTAAATCACATTTTATAAAAATAAATCCATGGTCGTGTACATTACAAACTCACAAATGCAGCTGAGAAGTGTATCATTGATGAGGAAAATCATGTGATACAAATGTTGATGAGTCTCTAGTATTATGGAATCGACTTAATTGATGTATTTGATGTGAAATATAATTATTAGATTCGGTCTACGATGCAGAATATAATTGGAAAAACGTGTTTCTTGTTATTGTTGTAAAATGGAGAAGCATCCCTGATGTCAGGAGGTGGGTCGGTTAGTGTCTTGTGAGTCCGAAGCAGATGTTTGGTATTAATGAGCCCGGTTCTCCAAAGAATCTGTGTTGATATTCATGCAAGGATTGATTGAGGCTCCATCTGTTACTCCACACCAACTCAGAACTAACTTAGTCGACTTAGTTTTGTTTCTTAATTCTGCAATAACAAGACTTGTTTGTGTGTGTGTGTGTGTGTTTGACCTCCTTATGCCTCTATTATCACACCCACCTGTTCTCCTGCCAATCCTCCCTTCTTCCCCCACAGCCTCCTTTGGTCAGTGCAGACAAACCTTCACTTCACACATTTGAACTCTCACCGTCACCCACACGTTCAGGAGTCACTGCATGGTTCTACAAATGTTGTGAAACCACATATTTCAGAGTAAATATGTGCAGGTTTCTTCCCTCTATTCCCCTCGTCCCTCAATCCCTGTTCCCTCCAGTTCAGCGACGAAGCCACACACGCTGCCTGTTTCAAGAACCTGGTTCAGGCCAACGTGAGGAACAAGAGGCTTCTGAAGGAGGCGGTGCAGAACATCACTGCGAAGGGACCCACCAACTATAGGGGGGGCTTCGAGCTGGCCTTCCAGCAGCTCTTTCAGGTAAAACCATTTCAAAACCAGTGTGAGGGAAGCTTTTTAGAAGGTGTTACCTACTGACAGAAGTAGTTTCTGACTCTGGAGAAATATAGTTTGCACGGCTTGAATTCGCTTAAAACCACTGATCTATCCACCTTCATTTCTGTGAAGTGGAAAATAATATCATTTTTGGACCAAATCAATCTAATCTCATTTTAAGATAAAGCTTCTCTAGCTTAAATTTAATCGAAAGTAGCTTATCCTCTTATAACTCTGTATTTAATACATTCCTGTATAGTGAACATGAACAATAATAATCTCTTTGTCTCCTAACTGAATTTTCTTTTTCGTAAAGTCCACTTTCTATACACGCTTTTAGGGCTGTGTGGTATAATATTTTAATTATTTTTTGTTGTTCATTTTCAGGTTTAGTTATGTTAAAGTTCAATTATGTAAAGTGGGACGAATATGTTCAATACATTTTTTGAATTGGAATTAATAGTCTAATTATCAGTTACCTGCCGCTATGTGGAAAAACTTGTTTGTGAAACACTTTTTAAAGTGGCTATTTAAAGGGCAACTAAGGTCAAAGCCTAACTTTCCTGAATTAGTTACTTGGTACAATTTCATTTAATGTAAATAAGTGTAAAGTGACACTCACAGATGAGTATAATGGAGGTCCAAGAGGTCCATAGATCACTAGTTCTCGGCCTTGGCAGAAACTTGTAATAATATGAGATTCGGCTTTTGTCCACCTGAGGCTACCGTAGTTCATTTCATAGAAAGTTAACTTTGTATCCTTAATAATAGATTCAAGAAATGTATGACATTATGTATTATCTTTGTATTTATTTATTTTTTGCAATTTGGTGAAAAAGAAACATTTTATATTACTGGCATAACATATAGTTTGTAGTCTATAGTCTGACAGCAAAAATGATTAAAATATATCCGGATTACTTGATGCAGCAACAAATATGATTAGAGCTTAACCAGTAAATTAAAGCAAATTTAAGTTCATATTTTATATTTACATCTAGAAAACTATGCCCAAATTGTAATTTGTTTTAAAGTGATTAAATGTGTTTGTAAAGAAATTATGAATAGCACAAATGTAAGTAAATATTTAGGTAATTATGTGGTAATTTGTTTGTAAATTGTAATTTTTTCTATTGTACTTTTTTCTATTATAAGTTAATAAGAAATGTGTGAAATTTAAATAAAGATTGATGTTTTGAGTGAAAATGAACGACACCAATAAGAGGAGATTTTCATTTAGAAATGACTTACTAACCTCTAATCTTATTAAACTTGTAAAGGCTCATTAACTTAAGTGCACAATGATTTAAATCTAAATCTTTTTTCTTTTTTTTTAAAAGGAGTGGAGTTATTTTCTTAGCAAAAGACGACATCAAGCGGTCATTATTAGAATTGCAGAACATTTACTTGTGCCGTTTCTTCACAACCTAACAAAATACACTGTTTTATGAGTTTAATTAATATATTAAATTGATCTTTCACAGAGAAACGTAACCAGAGCTGACTGTAATAAGATCATCATGCTTTTTACCGACGGAGGGGAGGAGAGAGCAGAAGAGATTTTTTCCAAATACAATCCCAAACAAGCAGTAAGTAAACATGTAATTCAAAATTATCAATCAATTATGATGCATTTAAAAATATATTTTTGTCTTACAGGTGAGAATTTTCACGTTTTCCGTGGGCCAACATAACTACGATAAAGGACCCGTGCAATGGATGGCATGTGCCAACAAAGGTTCCTGAATGCATCACATTACAAGTCTTTCTTGAACAAATTTAAATCAAGTTTAAAAAAAGAATGGTTCCATGTTCATCTCTTTTTTAATAGGTTACTACTATGAAATTCCCTCTATTGGAGCAATAAGGCTTAACACGCAAGTAAGAAACTCCTTTTTTCTTATATACACACTGGTTACGTTTTGTCTCCCTCGTGTGGCAGAACGTTATAAAGCAACATGTTTCAACAGGAGTACTTGGATGTCTTGGGAAGACCGATGGTGAAGGCTGACCGAAAGGCCAAGCAGGTTCAGTGGACAAACGTCTACCAGGACGCTCTGGTATGCAACAGATTTTGTATATTTAACAGTGGATTATAAGTTACTTGCACTTATTTTAATATATTTAATATATTTATATATTGAAATATTTAGTATTTTAAATATAACAGTTTTTCCATCACAAATAAAACAGTTTTCTGCGTAAGTGTGTAGAGTTACTGACCGTGTCAGCTGCACCTCTCAAATAAATCCACACGACGCGCCGGTGAAGAAGAAACTTCCTGCCGGTGAAGTTGTTAATCATTTGACTGATAAGAAGCTGTCAACATCTGCGGTTAAAAATGACCTCCGGAGCACCAGACGCGTCTCTGTCTTTTGTTAACAGAAGCTTCTTGCATTAGGGGACGACTTGACGTGTAGACTGATAAAACATTTGTTTAGTTATTAAAAAAACAAGTTTGTATCACTGCACTCATTTTTCATTCATTTTCTTTTCATCTTACAAAATACATTTTTGTTCTATCTAAGTCAAATAAACGTATCTGTGAGCATTATATTGGCGACACTCAAGAGATACGTCAATCAACACAGTTTTTTGATGGATTGCGCATTGAGAGGTGAGGCACTGCCTCACCTGCCTACCCTGACCGCATGTCCTTGCTGGTTGCCTATTTTTAAAATGTGTTTGTTGAAAATTGTGCTGAGTGAGTGACAAGCACATTACTCTTTTTTTTACCATAACATTTTTTCACAGTATTTTAACCGTTGTATGGGGGAAAAAAAATCTTTTTTTTAACATGGCAAGAACTTTGTCACTTCCCAAACAAGTGAACACAATTTATACGTTACAATTTTGGACTTTTTAGCTTGTGTTCCAGGACTACTCACACTTGCTGACTCAGAAATGTCAACCAAAACTCTCCTACTTGCTTTTAACTAGTTATTTTTAACCCTAAATACTTGCTAAACTGGGCCTATGTTTGGGTGGCACTACCCTAGAAGTGGTTGGTGCTACCATAATGAAGGTTTTGCGAGTGCAAAGCATTGTTTGAATCTTTTCTGAGCTTAATTATAGTGACGGTAAATTGAAATGTGTCTATCAAATCTTCTAGTAATAGGAGGAATCGTCACTAAAGAGTAAAAGAAAAACAATAGGAGCGCAACTTTTTAAAGCTTTTTCTTTGCATTCTTTACAGGAACTCGGGCTGGTGATCACTGGAACTTTGCCCGTGTTCAACAAGACCAACACAGGGTCAAAGGTGAGACAGTTTTGGTTCTAATCTGCTCATATCGTATTCATTGACATTTTATTTGCCAAAGACGACCAGATTTTAAATGTTGTAATATTTGACTGTATGACATTTTAACGAGTCACATGTTGGCCTGTAAATAGTTAGTCTTTGATTTTCTGCTCAATATTTTTATTGTGTGCATCCTCGTGTGTGATTTAGAGGCCACATGTGTGGGTTTATGACCCTGCGTGTTCACCAGAACAGACAATTCGGATAAAGTCACATACATTCATAATATAGATGCTGTCGATTATGTTTTTCTTTTCTTCTGCTGTCTGCTTTTTTTGTGGTTCATCTTGGCTTCCTCTGGCAAGGGTCCCCCTAGTGTCCCTCCCACGTGCTTCCTCGTGGAGCTGGAGTCAAACCTGCAGATCACAGGAACATGTAATCTAGTCCAGTAGCTAAGTGCTTCAAGATGAGCCAGAGAGAGACCACCACCGTGACGCGAATGCCTCGTCGGTGACTCGCGTCGGCGTGAGGGTCTTCAGGGACCGAGACCCCCCAAAAAAACTCTAATTTCCTTCAAACTTCTATAAAGGACTCCACGCAGGTCACGACGACCACATCACAGTTTTTTTTTCCTTTTGTCCAACAGAAATCTCAGAACCAGCTGATCCTGGGAGTCATGGCTATAGACGTGTCCCTGGAAGACATCAAGAGAATAACTCCACGCTTCACCGTGAGTCTTGTTTGTCGCTCATGGAGGGAAGAGTGAATCCACCGTCACACAGTCATGCATTCATCCATCAATACTGTCACACACTCTCTGGTCTACTGCAGGAAAAGGTGGACTTTCCCAGCCACAAACCAATAGCTTGTATTAATGGATTCTTGTCATCCAGAAGTGCAGCTGGTTTGCACATAACTGCCTCATGTGACTCAGAAGTCGACTCAACCGTCAGACTGTGAGGCTAAAAACAAGTGCAGGAAAAAATGTGTTTTAGAAAGAGAATTAATTTGGTTAAAGAGACGCATGAGTTTTGTATTAGTACAAAATGTTATTGACATCTTTTCAAAGCAGAAGATTTTTTGATTTGGCCCCCAGGGACCTGGTTTGGTTCAGATGTGATTGTAGATCCTCATATGTTGGAGGGAAAGATGTGTTTTAAATACATTTGTTTTAGTGAAATAAACAACTAGTTGCAAGTTTAACTGCAGTTATATTGAGCAGTGTTCCACTCTATTCAACCTTTTTTTATATTAATCTCTGGATCAAGGTGACCCTAAAGGCCCGAAAAACAAATGTGTTTGTGGTATCCCTTGTGTGGCTTTTGGATCAAGGTTAACGACCCCCACCACTGTGTATATGTATTTTTAGAAGCAAGGAAGGTCGTTAGCCTTGACCCAAACATGATAAAAGGGATAGTTCAGACACATTTGTGTTTGGGCCTTTTGGGTTACCTGTGTTATCAGTTTTATCTTGTATATTATACCTTATACTTTATTGAATATTGTTTTGATTGTTTAAGCGCTTTGTGACCCTGGTCTGGAAAAGCGCTATATAAATAAAAATTACTTACTTACTTACCTTGACCCTCAGATAACACAAGGGTTGTCAAATGTGTCTTAATGAAAAAAATGTATTTCATTTTTATATGTTCTCTTCTAGTTTGGACCAAATGGCTACTTCTATGCCATCGACCCAAATGGATATGTCCTCCTGCACCCCAACCTCAAGCCGCCGGTACGCCTCTTAATCCCACATCAGCCGTCAGCCTTCTGTCTCTGCCAGACTGCACATGCCAACCCGTCCGAACAAATCAGCGGAGCCGTGACGATTAAAGCCAAAGAGATTTTGTTTAACAAACATTTCTTCTAATTCTTTCATGTCAGGCTTTAGAGATCAATCATTTCTTTCAGTCTTAATTTGTATCAAAAGTTTTTTTTAATTGTTTTCTTCTGACGAGCTGGCAAGTCGATTACACAGTTTGATTGTTTTGATGAGTCGTGTTTTGTTGATCCCTCAGATGAGCGTGCTTCTGGTAAATGTGCTAACTGAACCCAGCTTATGTCATCAACGTTTCCTTTGAAACAATTTAGAGGCAGAAAAAAGGAGGTTGAAATGTTTACCCGGGCGATGTTGCCTGTTCTTTCTCAATCCCTGAGTAATGCAAGACAATAAATTGATTTCAGACGGCGGAGTTTAATGAGCCTGTGACCCTGGACTTCCTGGACGCCGAGCTGGAGAGTGACTTTAAAGTGGAGGTTTGAGAAAGTCCTCACGGCCTCAGTATCAGTGTCTGTCGCCGGTGCTGATTGATTCTCCCGGGTTTCTGCTTGCAGATAAGAAAGAAAATGATTGATGCAGAAACTGGGGAATACAACATTTCTGCGCTGGTCAAATCCCAAGATGAGGTGCGTGACAAGCATCCGCGAGTGTGGTTTACGCTTTCTGACCAAAATTCTGTTGACCCCCACAGCGCTACATCGACGTAGGCCAGAGGACCTACACATACGCCCCAGTAAAAGGGACAGATTACAGGTAAGTAGATTTTAATGCATCTCAAGAGATGATCATTATGTTACTCTCCGGCTGCCAAGTGCAGTAATGGAAGAGATCCAGATGCTTTTATGAGCCTGACTTTGTAAATGGCAAAATCCTAATTGTTTAAAACCCACTTTGGTCACCGCTCGCCATGGGAACGGCTTTGGATAGTGATCTTTAAAACCAAGATAATGTCCAGGCACTTTTTAGAATGATGGATTTCCCGAGGCCTGTTTAAGTAAATATTTCCCACTTTAATACTAAACGGGACTCTTTAAAAAAAAAACACCAAAAAAAAAACAATTCAGATGTGTTATGACACACAAGACTTTAGTTTAAGATTACAAACTTGCAACATTCCATCACAACAAGTCAGTAGCGTGTTGATAAACTCTGACATGTTGTGCTGAAGACTGAAGCACCGCAGTGCTGTTGAGCAACTGTTGGTTTTAAATGCTGAATGACTGATAAACCAGAGAATCATTTTTGGAGTTCGGAATGTTTTCCATGTATTCCTCAATCACTGTTGGAGACGTTCATCCTGTTTTTGGACCAACTTTAAGAGTTAATACTTGGTTGAGAAAAACGGCATATTTTCTTGTCAAGAGTCGCAGTTTAATGTTTCTTTGGTCTTTATTCAAAATAAAACAGGCAGTAATACTCAATGTAACAAAGTGGTTTCTTACATGACTCAGTAACAAATGCCTGGGTATTGGTGGCATCTTCTTAAGGGTTAAAATGTATGCATCCTTTTGGCCCAACTTACAACAGTCTCAATAGGAACAAGAAAATGCATTTCCAGAAGAAAATGCAGTGCGAATGCTGACCCTGCTGTGCTGTGGAAGTAGTGAAATTAGTAGTAGAAGTATTAGTGTAAGTAGTAGTAGAATTAGTAGTAGTATTACTAGTAGAAGTATTAGTGGAAGTAGTAGTGGAATAAGTAGTAGTAGAAGTATTAGTGGAAGTAGTATTGGAATTAGTAGTAGTTTTAGTAGTAGAAGTATTAATAGAAGTAGTAGTGGAATTAGTAGTAAAAGTAGTAATATAATTAGAAGTAAAAGTAGTAGCAGTATTAGTAGTAGAAGTAGAAGTGGAAGTAGTAGTGGAATAAGTAGAAAAGTAAAAGTAGTTTCAGAATAAGTAGTAAAAGTAGTAGTATCAGTAGTAGTGTAATTAGTAGAAGAAGTATAAGTAGTATGTCAAAAGTGGAAAGAGTTGAAACATGAGTTGAAGATTTTCCCCATTGAAATGAATGGGGTAGAAAAAGAGGAATAAAAAAAGAGTGGAAGAGATGAAAGAAAGCTAGAACATAGCCCGCATTTCGGAAACGGGCTAAATTGATTACAGTTTGAACGGTTCAAATCGGATAAAAATGGTGTGACGAGAAGTGACACACAGTTTATGTCATAAGAAAACTTCCCAGCACTCACACAATAATGGATCACATTTACTCAACAGTGTTCAGTTTGGCTCTTTTTATTGTATAACTTACATTTTTATTTGACATGTCTAACATCTGGCATCTATATTATCATTTTTTTTTTTTTGCATTATTTTAAAAAGAAATGTTACCAAAATGATTATATGAAGTGTAACAAAAAGATAGAGGGAGGTGAAGAAGAGAGTGCAGCCATGGTGGAACAGGTTAAGACGACTGACTGGGGAGATCTCTGACGGGATAGAAGATAGAAAAAGGCTGACTTTCTGTAAAAAACTCTTATTTCAAATGCTAAAAAAGGCTGATAAAAGAAAATATATATTTTCCAACTGATATGTAAACACTTTCTTGAAATACTGAGTCTGATTTCTTCTTCCTTCACAGCCTGGCCTTAGTCCTTCCCGACTACAGTCGTCACTACATCAGAGCAACCATCGGCGACACCATAACTCAGGCCAAATGTAAGTGTTGATGTTGAAGGTGGAAACACCGTCAATGTTTTGGCAGCTGTTTACAGCGGGAACACTCCACTCCACGGCACATACGCTCACACACAAACCATATTTCATACGTCTGCACCAGCTCATTTACCGCCTCGGCTCTTTTAAGGTCGGAGTCGCGGGGACGATAGGTTTATGTTCCGCTCTCGTTCGGCATAAACAGTCCGCGGAGGTCACTCGCGGTGACTACAAACGCAATAAACGACGGCATATTTTTGGGCATGTTTAGGGGAAAATAAAAAAAACACACTCATCTCGTCCTTCTTTTTCAATATTCTTATTCAATTTGAATAAAATATTGTGTAACCCTGTCCCCTTCTGTGCTTCTCTCTCTCTCCAATGTCTCCTTCGTCCTACTTGTCAAATTCTTTCCCCCCCACCCCCGGTGTGTCGGACCCCCTGCAGCATTCTTAGGCAAGTATTCTCCTCCCGTGCTTCACCTCCGATGCCTCCGTCTGATCCACGAGCGCCGCTACTCTCACGCTCTGTTTTCACAACCCGCTTGTCCTGCTTTAACTTCTGCCGGTTATTAATGAGCGTTGTGCCGCCATCCAGCGAGCGCCGCCTGCTCTCTGAAGCCTCGCATGCGAAGGCCGTGCCCACACAGCACGTCGTGTGGTCGTGTTCTACCTCCTGGTGCCCCGATGGCACTCAGATGTGGTTTTTCTGGGATCTCACGTATTGTGGCGAGCAGGATGTTTGCATTATTTAAAGGTGAGGCCATAAAGGAGAAAGCTGTGAGTCGGCAAGAACACGAGCGGCTGCATTTTTTTAAAACTTGTTTTCTTTTGGTCTCCCCTCTTTGATTCACTCCGGGCTTCACAACCTTGTGAAATAACTGCTAATGAAAGGCAGCGGCTTCTTTTATATACTCCTCATCTTCGCCTGGTTTTCGTGTACTGTCATGGCAAAAAAATGGCAGACGACTATTGTTTTATTCAATTGCTTCAACGGCTGGACCAAAACATTTTCAAAAACCAGCTGAAAGGAGTTTAATTTAAGAGCTGGTATCTTGATATGGTCCGTTGTGTTCTTGATAATAACCACTTCTGCCATCATTAGCTACGACTAGCGGCGTGTAATTGAAAGAATCTGGCATTAAGATACGTTTAATGATACACTAGAAATAATAAAACACATTGTGGTACTGTAGTAACAAGGATTTATTTGTAGTATTGTCCTAGTACTTAACTCTGGTGTTGCAGGATTAACAGACCACTTTACTGTTGACAAAGTCGTAACTGCTTTCATTCGTTTGAAAACCAAAAAATGTCCAAACATCTGCTTTAAATACCGCTGGAGACGATTGCATCCTCTCGTCCTCAGTCATCGTAGATATTTCATCGTTCCTTTCATTGTAGAATGTAATGATCTACTGGCCAAAAGTTGAATTGCAACTTTTAAATGAAAGAAACGCCATAATAATTGTTATTAAAAAAAAAAAACATTTTATTAAAATTGAAACCTAAAAACTATGACAAAAATAAAAACATTTTATTTAAAACCGGTTTCCTCCCACAGTCCAAAAACATAGAGGTTGACTGAGAACTTTGGGAAATTGTCCATAGGTATGAGAGCGTGTGTGAATGGTTGTCTGTCTAAGATATGCGTCCTGTCCAGGGTGTCCCCTGCCTCTCGCCCTATGATACTGGGATAGGCTCCATAATTATCTTAAAAAAAAATTAGTGAAGCAGAGAGTGCAGACAGGGTGGAACAGGTGGAGACCGCTTGATTAAAATGAAAGATTAGAGTTAGAGGAGTCCGAGAGGCTTTAGGATGAAGGTTGTTGGAAAACACCAGCTAAACGTAGAGAACCAATGGATGTGTTAAATGAGGAAGTGATTCTGTCAGGTTAAGATGGAGGAGGATAAATGGCTGTGGTGACCCCTGATGGGATCTGAACGACTCACACCAGGTGAATCCACGTGAATCCCATTCCTAGAACACCTGGTTATGATTTGATGAACAGGCAACGTCCAAATACATATCAGCAAACATAAATGTTTAGCGTTAAACTGCGAGCCGGAGGAAAGAAAATGTATTCACTCGTCACTCCCCGACTCTCGCTGCGATCCATCATTACCAGATACTCTGCTGGATTAGAACGCCCCGGCGAATATCAAAGCGAGGCACATGGGTGCAATTATTTCCCAATCACGGCCACCACAGAGGACAAGGAGTAGCCAGTGTCGTCATGAGAAGTTTCTCTGGACGCTATAATCAACTGTCGACACAATGTGCCTCCGAGACCGTCAGGTTACGCTGCGGTTCCTTCGCTCTCCGGTCTCGTGTTCGCCGATTCTTCAAGGCGAAGAAAAAATATCATGACGTTAAAAATATCTCAACCACATGTGAAGCCCGTTTTCCTCAGCAATCCATCAACACTGTCTTCATTTTCCTCAGGATCTTTTGTTGGGAATGCAATATTTCTATTCAGGGCTCGCTCTGTGAATAAAATATTGGGACACCTTTGGCCTCTTGTGGTTTCACCCTGTCTTTCTCCTCCCCTTTTTTTTTTTTTTTACACCACCGCCCCTCTTCATCTGTGTCTCCGTGGGGAATGACCTTTTCCTTCGTACACTTGTTCTCTGCTGGGATTTCTTTCCTCTCCAGGGAAAGAAGGCAAGTATCCTCTCTGTTTTTTTTCTCTCGTACTGTGTCTCACATCCTCGTTTCATGCTCTGCCAAGTCAAGAGTCCAACACCTATAAAGTACTTTCTCAAAAATAAAGCTGCCAGAACCTTTATTAAGTTAAATAGCAGTTGGTTCATTCTGAAAAACTGGTGCCATTTGCACTTTATTCATGCAAAGCGTTATTAAAATCACTTTACATGTGTTATTATTAACCATTGATAATTTATATAAAGAGGAAGTTAATTCATGTTAACCATACAATTACAGACAATTTGTTACATAATAATTGCATTTAAGTGTTGTAAAATCTCCTTATATTGATAAAGGAATTGAAGGATTTGTTATTTTATTTATTTACTACACAGTTGGGATTGGTCAATTTCATTGACTGCACCTCTCACAGCCTTCAAATGGATATTCTATCAAGTATAGCATTCAAAGTTTCCTTCACCAGACAATCCAGTTGAAGAAAGTATCTTCATTAACACGGTCGTAATGTTAAACCTTACCATCTCTAACTAAAAACGCCAAAAGAATCGGATCAAATTGTGTGGTAACTGAACTGCTTGAGACCTTGGCTCCTGTAATTTTAATATCATTATTGCAAGATGTGATGTCATCTTTTTTATGTTACTTAAAGAAATGGTGTCTTTGTAATAATCGCAACATGTTACGGGGTGATATGTTAAACCGAAGCATAAGATAAAATTTGAATTATATTTTTAAATCATAAATTATTTTGAAAAAGCATAATGAAATGAATGGGAAATAAAACAGTAAAAAAAAAAAAATACAATAAAAAAATATATATATATATATATATATTTATATGTCAATATGGGACTTTCATCAACATTGGGAAACTGTGATTGTTCTTCATAAGGTGATTAAAAATTGTATATTTATACTTATAACAACATAAGAATTTTACTTTTTTTACTTTTGATCCATTTATGTTCATTATAAAGATCATAAAAAAGTGCATATTTATACTTAGAACAACATAATTAGAGTAAGTTTTTAAGATTTATTCTTTTTTGTTCATAGAGAAGATGATTAAAAAGTGTATATTCATACTTTAAACAACATAAAGTAAGTTTTTACGTTTGATTCTTTTATGTTCATCGTGAAGATGATTAAAAGGGTATATTTATACTTATAACAACATAAGAATTTAAATTTTTAACTTTTGATCCATTTATGTTCATTATAAAGATCGTAAAAAAAAGTGTATATTTATACTTATACCAACATAAGAATTTAACTTTTTAACTTTTAATCCTTTTATGTTCATCATAAAGATGATTAAAATGTGTACATTTAAAGCTATAACAACATTGTAATTCACAAGGACAACTTTTAATCCTTTTGAAAACATTTTGACACCATCTTTGATAAAAGGCAGCAGTTTTCGTAGCATGAACCAGATGAGACGTGTAATTAAACCTATGTATTCTCATCTCGCTTCAAAAGGATTTATTTCAGTTTACATCAGTGTTACATCATCAAGTTAATCACACGCTTGAAGCTTCCCGGCACCGGAGTTATTAGATCTGGTCTCTGATCCTCCTCGTTTCAGAGAACACGTCCTGATTCTCTCGCTTACACAACAAGAAGGGTCCGAGGTTTTCTCTGGAATGTCTCTGCGGCGTCAGAATCAAGGATTTTAAGAGTCAGGGAATTGGTGCGACTTGAGTCAAATGTTGAGAACATTTTTATCACAAAAATAAAGCTTAAACTTCTGCTATTTAGTGTATTTTATCGCAAATGCCACAGATTTTTAAAATTACATAATTTGTAACATAATAATCACTCTCACCCTGAACTTGACGTTAACTTGTCAGATTTACACATTTATTTAGCATTAATGACGCTTTTACCATCAATAATGTACATTATTTCCTATAGTGTTAATGTTAAAAAGGAGAAGTGATTTGAGTATTATTTATTAGGATAACAATGTCTTAACTGACTTTATTTTCTTTATCTCATCGCATCAGTTTCTGAAAGCCTGCTGGCCGACAAGTTCGACGAGTACGGCTACACGTTCATCGCTCCCAGGTAAGACGAGAGGAACACTCGCTTTCAGAACTTCTTTCAATGAACAAATCCATCTCCATCGTAGAGTCTACTGCAAGGACCTGAAGCCACCGTGCGGCGACAAGAACAACACAGAGTTCTTAATGGAGTTCAACAGCTACATCGACACCAAGACGCCCAACAACCCAATGTGTGAGTGAAACCGAAGCAGATCTACGAGTGAAGTTGACAAACGTTTCATCAGATGTGGCAGGTTGACGTGAGGTTTATGAGGGAACAGCGTTATACACAGGAGGACTGTGATCTTAAATCGTTCTAGCATGTCTTGAATCTTCACCGACGGCTTGTTTTTAGTGTAGATGTGTCGATCGAATGCCTCAGGTCACCAGAAATGATTCAAACATCTATTCGAGAAAAACGCTTCAGTTTTTAACCCATTTTAGACTACAATCATATACAGGTCGAACATTTTTCATAATCTAATGTGAATTGTTTTCGACTGTGTAATAACAGTTTAAAAACAAGACAAAAAAGGTTCCTTTTTTATTCAACTTTACGACATAATAGCAAACTTTCACTTCTTTTATTATTGCTTCTTCCCGCCAAGTGCAATTGTTTTCCCCAAAATGAATATTGCTTTGTTCATAGTTTTCAGTGATTAAAACTGATTTTCGATCTATTTTTCTCACTCAATAAGCCCCTACTTATTTTTCAACTCCCTCTCAGTGAACTCAGCATCACTTGAAAAGAAGAAAAACGTTTCTGTCAATCACAAATTGTTTAAACGTTCATAAGTTTGTGTAACTCGTGACACATTTGCAGGTGAATTTCGTCCATGTTTGTGTGGGTTCCACTGCATGATTACATAAACACAGTAATTGGCTATTTAATAATAATTTATTAGTATTTAATATAGTTTTTATTTAGAAATCAAGGTTCAGACAAAGAATGTATTTGAGATAAAACAAGATAAATTCCCTTTACATCATAAAATATCATTAAGGTATACATAGTTTGATAAAGTTCAATTTTCTAGATGGGGTAACATTTTGTAATTCATCAATAAGGGGTTAGATAGTGTTGTTTTAAATTTGCCTTTTAAATTTCCTCAGTTTCGTTTCTCCTGGTTGAAGGCTGACATTTTTTTGTCTCAATGAGGCGAAGGTTCAACCGTTAATCGTCCAGAAATGCTTCAGAACAACAAAAAATGAACAGTTAAAAAATAGATGACTGGTGTGTAACGATAACTTCCGCTCATGATGATTGGATCTCACACTTTGCTGCTCAAACGTGCATCACTTGTTGTTCCCGAAGAAGAAAAAAACAATTCAATATATTTATCATAGCAGCAACCCGTGGTGAAAACATAATGAACAAATGATTTGTTTTCGTATTTGCGAGTTCGCCTCAACGCCAACATTTATTTCTCCGCCGTCCCCCCTCAGTCCCCGCGTCGCCCCCTCGATTTGACGCTAACTCTAAAAGTCTGACCATCACACGCCTGAGCGCACATGTGTGAGGCGCGTCGGCTTAGATGTGACGCGCTCGCAATATTCAACAGCAATATGGCTTCCACACCCCACCTCTCGCCGCTCGACCTCACCCAATTACCGTGTGTTTGTGAGAAAGAGCAGGAACACGTCAAGCCGAGAGCACGAGCACGGCAATAAAAAAATAAAAAAAACCGAGGGGCCGGCGGACCTTCTCCGCGACATCTGACCGATGCATTAACATGCTCGCCATTCCATCACGGACACTCGCCGATATCCTTGTCCCTCCAGGTGAAACAATAGCTCTTCAATATCGACAAGTTTTAACGGCATCTTCTCCTGCTTTATATCTTGGTAATATCGAGTTCAAGTACCTGTGATGCAACACGATCAGCCCAATGAAACTTTTTCCACCAACTGAAATATTACTTTCACCGTTATTAGCTGTTACTTTAACAGGGTCCCCGGGGGGGTCGGGTGGGGGTCGGCCCGTGTTGGCGTCTCAAGCGTTGTTACACGCTTTGCTTGGTTAAAGCACGGCGGTGGCAGAGAAGTCCGAGTACATTAGGAATTCCTGAGCTGCCTTCAATAAAGGATCCCTCGTAAAGGAGAGAGAGAGAGAGTTGGATAAAGTGTTGGAGCAGCTGCCTCCTCTGATGTGTGTGTGGCGTGTCATAAAAACCACGGAGGGGTGTATTCGGCGACGGTAATGGAGCGAGGCGGGTTCGTCCGAGAGTTCAAAGCGAACGGGCGAGATCCAGAGGTGGACGTCTCGTCCCGAATGCCTTGCTCAAGAAGAGTCTGTCTGCCTGTGGAGGTGATGAGAAACAGGTGGACGCCTGGAGGGTCAGGAGGATGAGTGTCGGCGAGAGTCCTCGCCTGAGACGTGACGCCGGACGAGACACAGCCGACCTGATGCAAGACTGTGTGCAACTCAGGTTCTAGCAGCGAGGGCGGCCGTGCGGTGACCCAGGACTCCAGACGCACATCATAACTGCATTTCTGTACATTTTCACGATTTTAATCTTAATCGAAAAAATTTAGAAATTTGTCCTGAACTCAACTCAAAAAACACAGTTTGGCCAAAAGTAATGCAGACAGACAAAGTACACTTACATACAATTTAACTTAGAAATATGGCTTTTATTTAGGAAAAAATATATTTTGTCAAACTTAGGAGTTTTTTTTTTGTTAACGTACCTGTTTAGAAGTACATCAGTGCCATCAGATTATGAATGGGTGAATTCTACATTTAGAATTTGAAATATTGATTAATAATTGAACTGTGTTTTTTAAGGATTTCATTATTTTATGGAACTATTGAATATTGACATTTTTGAATTTGAAAATGATTATTTGTTGTTGTTTCTTACATCTTTAATTATTTTTTTTTATACATATAGTCTGATGATTTGGATTATGTTGTTTTTATTCCAATAAGGCTAAAATAAATGTGCTAAATTCAATATTCTTTTATACATACCCCTTTAAATTCAATATAAAAATGTTCCACATGACAATACCAAAAATTAACTGAGCTGCATGACTACTAAAATAATTTTAACCTTTAAATGAATAAATGATTGAATTCACTTATAAAAGGCTTAAAAAACAACATTTCAATGAAACGAATCCAAAGTTTAAACATGTTTAATGTTAAATTTGAATGTAATTTTTTTTATTTTCCAATTGCGCTGATATACTTTCAAACATCAGCGCTTGTTCAAAAGTAACTGGTTTGGCACACAAATACACAATCAACAAAATCATCACTGTGTCTCACAAATTACTGGGGTTCACTATGTTGGGCTTGTATCGTCCACCCTGGTCGGATCAATCAGGTGATGACTCGGGGAGAGGACTTGAGTTAAGTGGGGCTTTACAGAGGTCAGTGATCAGAGACCACGACCATCCATCTTCATCTGCTTCCTCTCTTTCACTTCATTGTTTCAACATCAAACATGTAGGTATGAAGTTGTGTTCTCTGACTTCTGTGGTCAATTTTATATAGAATAAAAGCATCTTATTTGAACCCATATATATATTTTTATTTTACTCAGTATTATTACACTACTTTAAATGTATCAACATAATAAAAGCCATTTTAGACTCTTTGATATCATCAAATTAAATGAGATGGAAATTGCCTGCAAAAATGGTTGGATGGCACCATTTGAAATAAAAGCAGCCTTTAAAAGATGTGTTGCTCCGGATCATGTTACCTTTAGTTATCTTGTAATTAAATCCACTACCAACTTAAAGTGCACCAAATTGAATCACCTCAAATTAATCTCGATAGATTTATATCTCCTCAGACTGAACTTTCTGAGGAGGCTCCAATCATTTAACATCTGCAAGAAGCTCCTCTGCATGTTCTACCAGTCTGTGGTGGCCAGTGTTTTATGCTGTGGTGTGTTGGGGTGGGAATGTGCCCAAGAGGAGTGTCAACAGGTTGGACAGGTTGATCAGAAAGGCTGGCTCTGTGGTTGAAATGAAGCTGGACTCACTGGTGACAGTTGCTGAGAGGAGATCACTGGACAAACTACTGTCCATCATGGATAATGACAGTCATCCTCTCAACACTGTCATCAGTGAGAAGAGATGCAGATGAAGCACGAATGCTCCTCCCATGATGCAACACTAATAGACTCAGGGACTCATTCATTCCTCATGCCATTAGATTGTATAATTCTGAGTTTGGGGGCAGGAGTGAAGCGAAAAGATGATTCTATTCCATCTTAATCTTTGTTATTTTTCTTTGATCCAGATTTAGATTGTGTCATCTTGTACTTTCTTTTTATAGAAACTTTGTCCTTGTTCTTGTTTCATGAATCCATCGTCTGTGTTGCTGTGTGCTGGAAAAACAATTTCCCTAAAGAGACCTTCAGAGGGATCAATAAAGTTTATCCATCCATCTATAAGAACCCACAAGATGTACTTGGCTAAGATCGTTCAACAGTCCGTTCTGGAAGATATTAGAAAATGAAACAATCAATTGAGAATATATTAAAAACAGATGCATGGTCTCGGAGATGCTCGATGCTAAATTAACTTCTAGTGAATTTAATGGGGACTTGTTTCCTGCCTGAACCAACAGCTCATTCAAAAGTTTGTGTAAAGGCTCATTTTTGAAACGGTCACAATAATAAAAACTGGACTGGACTGAATCTAGAAAAAAAGGTGATTAAACTAGAGAATTAAATTTGGCGTAAAAGCAAAGCACAGCTAGACTTTACTCATTTTTATGTTTTCTTATTGGCTCATGTTTTTACAGCATGTTGTGCATCTTAGGATGTTCAGGGAGTAAAGATCATCACCATGTGTACATATTTGATTATGAAGATGAGGAAAATCAAATTAGACAAAAATGTCCTAAATTCACGTTGAAACCACACGAAAATATATAAATTGTTAAGCAACTAAATGTATATCTAATTTGGGACGCCGTAGCCTGCAGCCCAGTCGTGACAAGAATACAACTCTGGTGGCCCCCCAGCAAGTTCAAGACCCCTGTTTTGAAGAAATAATTACAGAAAATAGGATCAAGAATAATAATGTCAAAATATTTCGTAGTGCTGCTTTAAAAACTATTATTTTCGGTAATAGGCGTCACATGCATCACATGGTTCTGATCAATGGATTAGTATACAGTAAACATAATGATGTTTAGTCACTTTAATTCTAAACACTCGTCCACTCATCTTCCACGCAGACTTCTCTGTGACTCGTCCGCACACGTGGTGACAATCCTCCTCACAGATGCTCTTTTCTTCCTCAGGCAACGTGGAGCTGGTGAACCGATTATTACTGGATGCTGGCATCACGGCCGATCTAATCAGGGTTTGGAAGGAAAATGAGTTGCAGTGAGTACGAAGAATCCAAACAACCCATTACTTTTTATCAACGTAGGAACTCAAACCTGTGATCGTTTGGTGTCTGGAAGTGAAAATCCACATCCAGGAATCCTGTCCAGATGTTCCTTTTCATGATGGTTCTTGTAAATTCATCTTATCTGCCTGTCAGGCCCGGCGTAGCAGCCAGATTTGTTGCCACTGACGGAGGAATTACCAGAGTCTACCCAAAAAGGTACTTGTCAATCTCCAGGGGCTGATTTAGAAGCACCAGAAGAGGGGAGGTTATATGTTCGGGATTATAAAGAATAATGATGTGGTTTGCTAACTCGGGGTAAGTAATACCACGAAGTCAGAGCTGATTTTTTTTTACAGTTATCCATCTATCAATTGTTACTTTGTAATAGCGGTAGCATGGCAAGAAAAGCCCTGGTTCCTACATCCCATGCTACTACCTGCATATTCTCCCGGGATACACCATGACTTCAGTATCCTGCCTGCAGTTAACAGCCCCGGCTTTAAAGAGAAACATATTCCACATGTCTGCTGTCGGATAATCTGTTGCGCAGACGTCTCGGACTGGTTCAGAGAGAGAGCGGTAGCAAAGAACGGATCGCAGCGTAAGAATTACACGCCTTCCGCAAAGATCAACTCAAAACTCAATCCTGATTTGAAAATTATTTAGATATGTTCTTTAGACAATGTGTCTTAAACGTCATCAGCAGATAAGTATGACTTAAAAAAACAACTTGTTCAATCAAAAGTATGTATCTGTTTAGTTTCAATCTTTGTCCAAGAATAGATATTGACGCTTAATAAATAAAAAAAAACACTCAAGAAAATTACTTTAAAAAGTCAGTAGACTACATGCACATTTTCAAGTACTTTTTTTAAGGAGAAGGTGAACTTAAGCAGGTCAAGGGAGATGGGGAAACAAGGGGGGCAAAAGACCCTCATGAAAATTCAAATATGTTCAGTGTTGATGAGGAATAAAATTTCTAGACTATCGCTCTCTCAGTGAAAGATCTCCCATGAAGATTCAAAGATGCCCAATTTCAATGATGCGTATATTTAATAGATATTAAATATGAATTGATTGAAGATCGTAATTCTCGTAACTCTTTTCTTCTCCCCCTCTCTCTTCAATGGTTTGCGTCATTTGTTTTTTTCAAATTTGTTTTCCTCTGTAACTAGTCAAAGGAGATTTTCAGAATTTGAACTTCATTTGTAAATGTGAAGGATACTGAAGGGGTGCCGAAATAAAAAATATTAAAATTTTAAAGAAATTAAAACTGTATTTTTAAGGTAGGATTCCAAATGTTATCATGTGCTCATAATGCATTTAAGCTGAACTCTCAATAGAAAGTGTATTGTTATTTAATCGTATATATGTGACCCTAAAATGAAAAGTTAAATGACAAAATTTTCATTTTTTTATCTGAGTCCATGGTTTTTAGCTAGGATGAGGTTGAGGGAAGAATAGAGCAAGAGATGTAGCATCGACAGCAGGGATGTGGACTCTGTACTGATCCAGAGAGTTGAGCTTATAGGAAATCTCTCAACCCTTGAATCTAAATTCCTACTCTCACATATGGTCACAGTGGGTAGTGATCGAGAGAACAAGATCGCGGGTACAAGCGGACAAAATATGTTTTCTCCGCATGGTTGCTTGTTTCTCTCTTAGAGATTGGGTGAAGCAAGGTCATCCGGTAGGGCCTCAGAGTAGAGCAGCTATCTGAGAGGAGTCGGATAAAGTGAATGGACATCTGGTCCCGTCTGAAATCTCAGCAAAAGGGAGGTTACGATATATTACGAGTCCATCATGACGTAACAATGGGCTTCACTCCTCAAGCCAGCTGTAATCACAACCCACTTTGTTTATACAATGAGTCCCTTGGAGCTGGAGACTTCCAGGATTGATTGACCTGGGTGAGAAAGCTTGATGCTGGACCAATCACAGCATAGTGGGTGTGGTTGCGGTAAACAAGATTTAATCTCCAGAAAAAACAAAGGGTTTTCAGTGGGCGGGGCTTAAGATCATTTTCTAATGTAAATATTTCAATGAAAATAGTTTTGTCCAAACATACTGAGGAGTACAATGGAGGTAAAGGTTAAGAGAAACTTCCTTAATTCTTAATCCAACATATACATTTAGTTTGTTTCATATTTTACATGCAAGAAACCGACAACTCAAAAACAAAAAAGGTCAATTTTGCCAAAAATCTCATCTGGTGTTTGAAAATCACACGAATTATGGTAAATGGTAAATGGCTCTTACTTATAAAGCGCTTTCTATGCTTATTCAGCGCTCAAAGCGCTTTACACTAGGATAAAAATTCACCCATTCACACACTGATGGGAGTAGGCTGCGACGCAGCGCGCCAGCTCAATCATCAGGAGCAATCAGGGTAAAGTGTTTTGCTCAGGGACACAATGCCATAACGCGTCCGGAACTGGGATTGAACCCGCAACCTCTCAGACCACGAGTCAACCACTCTACCTTTTGAGCTATGACGCCTCTGTATTATTGTGAATTCTAATAAAGTGTTTTTTAACAAACTCTTCTCAGTGCTGGCCTCAACTGGAAGGAAGATTCTGAAACATACGAGGCGAGTTTCTACAAGCGCAGTCTGGACACCGACCTCTACATCTTCACGCCGACACCTTACGCCGTCAAAGCCAACGGTGAGTGAGGCTGTGTGTGTGTGTGTGTGTGTGTGTGTGTGTGTGTGTGTGTGTGTGTGTGTGTGTGTGTGTGTGTGTGTGTGTGTGTGTGTGTGTGTGTGTGTGTGTGTGTGTGTGTGTGTGTGTGTGTGTGTGTGTGTGTGTGTGTGTGTCAGAATCACGGCTGAACATTCACGTTTGTTTCTTCTTGCAGCCAGTCTAGAATCAAGCGATGACTCGGTGCTCGTGAGCAAGGTGGTCGACCTCAACATCAACGATGTAGTACTCAAGCCTGCCGGTAAAAAGACACGCAGAAACACTTCTAAGCATGTCTCCATTTCCTCTAAAACAAGCAGTTGTTCTAGAGAGTTCCTCCTCTCATCCGTCTTGTCGTCCTCGTACACATTACTGCATGCACACGGACCACATATCAAACGTGTCCACTCTGCTGTGATCCGGAGCCAAGCGAGCATTTTTCAAGTAGAGGGAGTGAAGTTTATTCAGGGGTCCCCCATGATGTAGCGTGTCTGGCTCTTTGTGTTTGATCCCAGTGGTCGGCGTGAAGTTGGACATCAGTGCCTGGATGGCGAGCTTCATCAACCTGACTCAGAGGACGAATGTGAGTCCCGCCTGTCTGACACCCGACCTTCCTCCTGACTGACCTGTTCAATCATGTCCATGTTGTTTTTTTCTCTTGGTCAAGTGCAACGACGAGATCTGCGGATGTCAGCGAAACGATATGGTGAGACTCTTTGTTTGTATCAGCGATGTGTAAATATTGACACGTGTGACGGTTCCTTCAGTATGTGGACTGCATCATTCTGGACGATGGAGGCTTCCTCGTGATGTCCAATCAAGATAGATATATTGATCAGGTGAGACATTCTTTCACTTTGTTACTTACACCTGTGAAAAACCTTTTAAAAATAAGTAAGTAAGTAAGTAATAGTTATTGTAAAGTGTCTTTCTAGACCAGGGTCACAAAGCGCATTAACAATCAAAAACAATACACAGTTAAAATACTTTAAGACGAACACAGGAGTTCCAGAGAATCAGGGAAAAGCCTGAACAAATAAAAATGTCTTAAGATGTTTCTTGAAGGAGTCAGTAGATCATCAAACACAGAGGAAGATCGTTTCAAAGCTTAGGAGCAACAGCCTGGAAGGATTTCTCTCCTCTGGTCCTGAACCGTGTTCAGGAACCATCAGTAGATTCTGATCCACCGACCTCAGAGCCCTAGCTGGGGTGTAAGGCTGGATCAGATCACTGATGTAAGGAGGAGCCTGACCATGAAAAGCTCTGAAAGTAAGAACCAGAATTTTAAAGTTGATCCTGAAAGAAACTAGCAGCCAGTGAAGAGTTTTAAGGATCAGGGAATTGTGAGTTCTTCTACTAGAGCGGCTGGATTACAACCGCCAGATCATGTTGTGACCTAATTCTCCTAAGTTTAGAGATTTTTACTCAGTTGAAGGAAACAGTTTCTGGTTTTCTGCAGTGTTGTACTAGAGTAGTAAATGTAAATTATATAATTGTAAAAGGTCAACCCTTAACCAAACAATCAAAAACAGCAATGAAACTGCAAAAAAAGTTTCTGTTACAAAATAATAACCCAAAAAAGAGAGGGAAATAAAAGAAAAGGGTCAATTCAGGTGGATTATAGGCCTTGCAATTTTAGAAGGAAGCTTATAATTAGGAATAATTACATTAAGATATCAATTTTTTTTTAAAAATGGATAGAATGTTTCATATTTTTATTTGGAAGCCACTGTAGAAGCTTTTCGCTGACATTCCTGCCATGTGTTTTCACCGGAATGATGTTGCGATAACACAAGGTGGAGTGGGTTGTGTGGGTGTGAGAGAAATTGGTCAAAGAAAGCTAGTAAAAAAGTCTATGAAGTAGCAGTGTTGCAGGAGGTAAAACTCTTCTAACCTAGACTAACCATGGGTTGTCATTATACACTAGTTACCTAACACCACTGAGCTAACTTGAGTTGTTGAGCCTTCATCTAAATAGAAGGCTTGTAAAATAACCTTAAGACAAAATGGAAAACAGAAAGAGAAAAGAAAAAAATAAGAGTTAATAAATATTATAAAACAGGGTTATTTGACTATATAATTTAATTTCAATATTCTCATTATTAATATGTTGTCAACCATCCAAAATTTGGTTTATATTTACTTTTTTATTGTTTTCTAAATGTGTGTGTTGTTTCACTGTGAATTTTGGCCTATTTTTCTTATTGTATGAGTTTGTTTGATCTATTTTATCCTAACTATATAATCAAAGCTATATAATCACATTGCACAAAACCTACTTAGACGTCCAATAGAGGGACTCTGAATATCATCTCCATAGAAAGGATGGGGGGGTCGTTACTAGGTATAATCGGGTTATTCTCTGCTGAGACAGCAGTGTGTTGAGGGGCCAACAAGGGTCCTGAGGCATGTGTGGATACATCACTGTCTAACTGAATTAACCGGAATATATTGTATTTGGATATTTTAAATAAATAAAAAACAATTATGATTTAAATTAATGAAATATGTTTGGATGAAAAAATTGAACCAGTTCATTGTTCAGTTGTTTAGCAGATGTTGAAGTGCTTGTGGTTATTTAGAACTTCGGAGTCAATAACAGATGGATATTTATTTAGGGCTGCTCTTTCCGGCCAGACTCCTCCATCCAAACATCTTAAGGGGCTGATCTGGATCAGTGTGTTGGATTATGTTTTGTTATTAGTGTTGAGGAACACATCAAATTTCTGCCTGTTTTAGTTTTTCTCTATTGTTTTGATCTGCTTTTAGTTTCTATTGACATATTTAGACAACCTTTGCCAGGTTTAATTTAAAAAACATGAGAGAAATGTCAATATTTGTAATATGGATGAAGTATCTGTAACTTTACTGGACTAAAAGTTTGAGGTCGATCCGTGGTGTCCGCCATCTTGGGAATGCAGTCCACCGATTAGACCAGGCTAAGGACAAGAGGTAGAGTTCGAAACGTGTTGGATTATGATTGGGCGATTTAACCATGGCCATTTATTTGAGGCTACAATGGCAAATACAGATCGCTTCTCAGTCAAGTCAACCACGTTCAAAATGGGAAATATTTCTTTCTGTCAGCCAGCCTCAAGTGGACAGTTGATGAACTGCAGCTTTTGCAATTCCACATTAAATTAACTTTTGAAACTGGATGTTTGCCTTTACTGTGAACCAAGAGTTCTTCAATCATCAATCATTGATCTAATCATATTGAATGTGAATTTACACTTTAACCTTGGTGGATGTATGCGCAGTCTGAGTGCTCTTATAGTTTTATCTATTTACTTCCATATCTATGAAACGAATAGAAATCAATAGTCTAATTCTAATGAGGTCAATTGGACAGCAGGTGACAGTCATGTTTCAAAATGTGCTCGCACAACCCAGTAGTAACCGAGCAAGAAAGTCAGTCAAGTCCTCAAGGGCCACATTATATCCTGACTGAGAGCCAACATGTGATGGAAAATCTTATAAGAGCATTACATACATACATAATAAATTCAAACATAAAAACATCTTCTTTATTTTCTACTCTGACATCATTAGGACCACATAAATACTGTCAAAGTGCAACATGTGGTCCCCGGGGGCCGCTCCTTACCCATGAGTGGTCCAGATGATCAAGAGCACTAATGGGATTGAATGAACTGTTTTCTTGTCTTCTTCATGAAAATGAATTTTCTCAATCCAGTTATAACCGATATACATTTTTATAATATACAACAGGCAGATAAACAGTGTTAAAAGAACCTCATTGACAAACTCATTTTTAAAGTCTGTTACTGAACGAACGAATCCCCCTCTAGATGGTGACGTACCTTCGTTCCAGGTTTGCAACATCTACGAGTCTTAAATCTAAAAGTCCGCCGTCACCGAGCGCTCTGATCAGTGCGAGGCGAGCGCCAGATAAATCAGCGTCTCTCTGAAGTTTGGCAGCGGTGCTAAAAGACCTGAGGTCCTGCCTTCCCTCCATCATATATCCTACAGAAGCAAAGAGTTCCTCTTGTTACACCTTTTTATGCCGTTCAGCCCTCAGCATGTTCTTTTCTTTCTCCTCGGGGAGTCTGAAGCCAACGGGTCTGTGACTGTTAGTTCATTATTTGTGTTATTGTACGGGGAAAGAGGAGAAGGCCGCCTCGTTCCGTATGGATCGGAAGATTTATAGATCCTCGCGGGTTGTTGTGTCGATAGCTATCAAGTTCCCTCCTCGTCCGCCTGCACACACACACACACACACACAGACACACACACACACTCCCTGACATCCAAACTGTCTTTCAGCACGTCACGTAGATGAATGTTCACGGTACATTCTCCCACGTGGACACACGAGTACTTAAACACGTCACACCTCTGAAACACTGAGACAAACTACTTCCTCCGGCTCGGAATTTACAACCGGCCGGTGGACTGTGTTAATCAGATTATAGCCGAGCACATCGTCCTAGTTTGGGTTTGATTTACCGCGTGTTGTGAGTTCACTGAGGCGCGGGATTATTCTTAAACTGTCGCTCTCCTTTCTATTGTTGGAGTTTCTGTATGAAACACCTTCTTATGTCCTCTCTTGGCTCAAAAATCCTGTTTTTAGCTACATTTCTTCCATTTTATTGATGAAAACCCCCCTCTAAGACTATATTATATGCTTTTTTTTTAATTTACTCCAATTTCTTATATAAAAATCTAGATTCATGATCATCCTAGTTGTAGTTTAACACATCATACCATTACTTGTTCTTACAAAAACACTGGTTCTTTAAGTCACATTTAGGTAACACAGTCATTTCAAACCTTTGGAGGAGCCAAGGTCACGAGCTTGCGAGTCCTGACAAAATTTGATTTATTTTTGATTCTTGGAAAGGGTCCATTCACCAAAATCCTACTACCATGTAACAAGTGAAAATATGGAAAAAGTGTTCAAATTAAGTTTATTATTTTTTACTTTTTTCTTGCTCTTTAGTAATTAAGTAAAATTAAGGACATATTATAATGAGAAATTCAATGAATGAAATAAACTAGTTTTCTTGTCTGTTACGCATCTGCGTTAATAAAAATGACACCTGGGTTTCAATAAAAAAGTAAATATATATTTTCCAGGCACAGGTGGATGTTGGGCTTTATAAGGTTCTGAGACTGACAAGAGGAGTTAGAAGATAAAGACAAAGAGGTTTTCATTGGGAGTTACACGGAAGGAAAAGATTAGAAATGAGTATATCAGAGGGACAGCTCACGTGGAGATGTTTGGAAAGAAAGTTAGGCGAGATAGTTTAGACATGTGCTGGATGGAGAATGGTAATGGAGATACAGAGTGAAAGGGAAAGAGGACTTGAAGAGTTGAGTTGTGATGATCAGTTGATTGATTTGATAACTAATCATTTCCACAGAGAACAACAGATGATTCCAAACATCTCGATAAGAAACAGATGGAATTATTTGTTCATTTGTATCCAACTTTTCATTCAATTTTATCAAATTCCGCTATTTCTTGATTCATTTCCACAACATTGCTTCGACTCCAGGACAGATGATGATCTTTTTTCTCTGCCACTGGTTAGATCGGTCGCTTCTTCGGTGTCATCGACCCGATCCTCATGGTCAACCTGGTCAACGACTCCCTCTACACCTTCAAGAAGACCTACGACTACCAGTCGCTCTGTGAGCCTCAGAAGGAGAGCAAGGCGGCCGCGGGACTGCGATCCGTCTACGTGGTGAGTTAGAGCAGTCGATTTCAAAGTGTGTGTGTGGGGGTCCAGGGGGGGGTATGGTATTTAATATTATATAATATAAACATGTTATTAATTTTTTTGCATTTGCCTTGAACATGCATTGCGCAAATTCTCTTGATCATCGTGTTCTCAGGTTTCCGATTGTACCTTAACACACCACCTGTGATGATTTCAGATGTTGTGTCATACTAGCTTGTTAGCTTGTAGCTAGCTAGTTAGCAGCAGTGTTGGGCAAGTTACGTTAAAATGGTACCTTAGTTTCATTACTAGTTACTTCTTTCAAAAGTAACTCAAGTATTTTAAGTTACTTGTTACTTTAAAAAGTAACTTAGGTACTTTAAGTTACTTGTTACTTTAAAAAGTAACTCAGTTACTTTAGGTTACTTGTTACTTTAAAAAGTAACTCAGTTACTTTAGGTTACTTGTTACTTTAAAAAGTAACTCAGTTATTTTAAGTTACTTGTTACTTCAAAAAGTAACTTGGTTACTTTAAGTTACTTGTTACTTCAAAAAGTAACTTGGTTACTTTAAGTTACTTTCCCTAGTAACTAGTTACTAGTAGTCACTGGTAATAACTAGTTACTAGGGAAAGTGACGTTTTATCCGAGAGAAGGAAAAGGCCAATACAGATTTTGGCAACAGGCCAATACTTTTACTATACTTTTACAATTAATTGTTCTCCTTAGGATCCAAAACACTGGTTAGCAGGAAATGGACAGGTTTATGACGGAAAAAAGACGAGAAAGATTCTGCTTTTCAAAAAGCCAAGATCACATGTCCATCCAAAATTTTAAAAAAAATGCTGAATCAGACAAACATAAAAATGTCAACGATATCCTGAAATGATTAACGAATATTGACTATTAAAAAGTGAATAAAAGAAAAACAAATACACTGGGAAAGTCCCCGGCCTTAAACTAACAGCGTTTAGTGGGGGGCTTGGTATGGGGATGTTGGGGACCTGTAAGTTAGAGAACTCATTGCTACACACATTTTTAAATATGCTTCACTTGCCCCTCACTATTGTATACACATGAATTGTGTAGCAGAGTGTGTGTCACTCACCTCTATAAGTACATTATATACGGATTGTCCAACATATACAGGCAACATACTTGTATAAACACATGTAGGCATATACGTGTAGCAGTGAGCTATCACACACACACACACACACACACACACACACACACACACAAAGCTGCACTCACAGGGGAGCCATAAATCTGGAGAGAAGAGACGAGAAGTGAAGCAGAAGTCATGGTGAAAACGTTGGAGGGGGAGTAAGAGAAGCAGCATTAGCATGCTCTGCTAACTCGACAACTAATGTGCGCTGCTTTTCATCACTTCTGCGCCATGTTACATGATCAGCGTGTTGCGAGATTTTTTTATTTTTGTAATTTATTTGCCGACAACATCTTCTTGACTCAACGCCTCATCGCTAAAAACAAGACCCTCGCATGCTAGCTGTGATCAAACCAGCATGTCGGGACTTTTACTGGAGCTGTGTGTCTACGTCCTCATTGGCTGTTTTTGTTTACATATTTACTGTCTGTTGAGGGACGGCGTTCTAATTTCCTCTCAGCGGGGAGAAAAATAAAATCCCTGGCCGGACCTTCAGGTCCCGTCGTCCAGTATTGTCTCTGTAAACACGAGCAGGATGTTCAGAGGGTATCATCTTAATCCTGCACAACATTTGTTGTGTATTTAATCACTGTTTGTGTGTCTGTTTCAGCCCACGATCGGAGATCTTCTGAGCGTGGGTTGGTGGGCGACTGCAGCCGCCTGGTGAGTCTCCTCTTCCCGCCAGCTTCATCTGGTTGTGTTTTTGTTATTGTTATTAACAAAATATGTGTTGGAGCACAACGTAAGCCGCTTCCAACAGAAACCATGTGAAGGTTTGACTTTTGGTAAAGGCTTGAATTGTTTCCAGATCAGTTTCCGGGGGCAGTTTTTCTTCTGCCTCACTGTCTTGATGTCATTACCAGAGTCCTGTACTATCAGATGGACTTTGACGTGCAGCTCCAAACTCATTTCCAGAACGAGTAGAAGTCATTTTGAGGAAGAGAAAAAAAATCTTTTAACTTGAATTTCCTTTTTTTTCTGGTCATGTTTTACTCATAACAAGATGAAGTCTCACCTCTCCTTGACCTCGTGATTTGCTGAATCAACATTTTGATGATAAAAACTGGAAACACCACACACTGAATTTGTCCATATTTTAGATGAAAACATCTGGTTTAATGTTCGCTGTTGTCAGCGGAGTCTCCAGGTGCTTGTCAGGAGTGGATTTGAAATGTTTGACCTCGTTTCTAAAACACTCAACAATAAGAGATATTAGAACTTCTGTTAGTTTCAACCGTACTGGACGTTGATGAATAATGTTACTAGTTCAACACTACATATATTTTCCTGAAGATTTTTTTTTTTTAATATATTTTTTCTCGTAGTGCTTTTATTTTTTTTAATATAAATGTAAATAAATATTGCACAATTTAATTAACTGCCGATCATAATGTAATTTCTTTATCATGCATTTTTGTACATATATTTTCCTAAAGATCTTTGTTTGAATGTCTTTTTTCTCTTTTCCTTTTATTTTATTTGTCCTTTTTATGGGTTGTTGTTTTACACCTTTCGTTTTGCTTTTATATGTTTTTTTTTATATATATACTGTTTAAATATAATAATATAAGTGTAAGTATAAAAATAATTAAATTAATACAATTACAATTAAGTTACATTTTGGCCTAATCAGATACCTTTATTGCTCTCTGATTCTATTAAAAATTCATTTGTATCACCGAGGCAAAACTATTCTATTTTATTATTTATTATATTCTTTTCTCCAAAATATGTTTATTGATCATTATAATAACAATTTACAAAGGGATAAAACTTTTTCTTTTTAAACAAACAAATGACCAAAATAACTAAAACTAAAGTTATGGTATAAATGTACAGATAAGAGTGATTGAGGGAATTTTAGAGAGAAATGATAACATAATCATAATAATATTTACATATAATATAAGAAAAACTCACAAACTCACAAAGTTATTTTAACAGACCTTTCCAAAATCTGGCCTCTTATGTGATGCGTTTTTTCTTATATGAAGGTAGATCAATGTTAATGTTGACCTATAAAGATGCTAATTTTTAAGATAAGATAAGCAACTAAGATTATTAGTGTTGGAAAAAAAATGCACTTCCAATATGGGTAAAACTGATGTGGAAATTGCTTGTACTGTGTTTCCTAAATGACTCCAGTCAAGTATAAACTGAATATGGATGAAAATGTTTTGATAATAAACGTTTTTTTCCGTCTTCTAGGTCCGTCCTGCAGCAGTTACTGGTCGGCCTGACATTCCCAAGTCTGATGCATGCAGGTAAATCGAAGACTCATCTCGAGCGACTGTTTCGGATGCACTGTGGTTTTTACCCCCCTCTCGCCCCCCCACCCACCAAAATAAAACTAACCATGCGTGTGGGTTGATTAGAGGGTGTAATTGTCCACAGGTGCCTGAGTGACTGTGAATTTAGTGTGCGTCTTTTATTGACTGTGACCTGTTGATGTGAACTCTGCCGGCAGCTGGGATCCACTCACTGCAGGATCAAATGAATTAGCAAAAGCAGTAAATCAAGTCGGTGTTTCAGGATCAAAAAGTAGTTCCTGGTCAACGAATGAAAACCTTTTATTGACAAAAAGAGAACGAATAATGACGATTGTGCCTCGTTTTAAACTTCAATTCAAACCTGATCGATTAAAGTTTGTGTTTTTCTTCCGCAGCTGAAGTGGAGGATGATGCCTCGGACATCCTGCATAAAGAAGTGTGCATCACCGAGCAAACACAATACTACTTTGAGACCAACAACTTGTCTTTCAGAGGCACGGTGGACTGTGTAAACTGCTCTAGGTAACACACACACACACACACACACACACACACACACACGCCGTCAAAGAGTTTCTGTGATGTGTCAGAGAAGTGGAAAAAAAAAAAAAAGTACCACCCCACGAGGCGCGTAATAAAACTTCCGTGAAGTCGGTCACTTGTGTGAACCACTGTTCTTGTAAGTTCATGTGTGTAACCATGCACATGTGTGCGTCAGCGTACGCCGTTGTTTTAAAGGCCCCCTCGTGCCGGGCTAATGGAGTGACTGCTGGCCTGCAGCGCCGCGCGGCGTTCCTGCGCATTAGCCGCACACGTTTCTCTTTAACGACGCGCCATAAAAAGGCAGAAAAAATCATTTGTGCAGCGGCGACATGTGGGTTTCGAGCAGGACAGTGGGGTGGCAGCGAGGGTCCGCGTCCCCCCGCAGGGAGCTCGGGGTACTTACCAGACAATGGGCCAGAACTGAGGGTTGAGAGTCCAAGGTCAAGAGTTGCACGTGGAGTCATTACTTGGATTATTTCAGGCTCATAAATTCCCAGAATTCCAACTGTCTTTTGTCCTTTTTTAAAAATATTTTCTGCTTCCACAGACTCTACCACGCTGAAAAACTGCCCAAGACCAACCTGGTCTTCATCTTTGCCGACGCCAAACTCACCTGCTCCTCCTGCGACACCAAACCTCTAATCCAGGACGAGCAGCAGTGTATCCTTTTGATTCTAACTCAGAGGGTCTCGTAATCTAAGGCTCAAACCTGTCTTTTTTCCTGACGATACCACCCAGCTACTGGTCCAGAGCCCTGCCAAATGGCCCAGAATCCTCGGTACCGGAAAGGACCTGCAGTGTGTTTCGATAACAACGAACACGTATGTTTCTTTTTAGGCGGTTAAAAAAACCCTCTGGTGCGCGTGAATTGTGACGTGTAAAGTTTCTGAAAGGTGCACTATTAGACTCCTAAGTCGTTGAAAGAAGCCGGTCTAATTGGATTCTGGTGCTGGAGGCTGCTGCCCTGACGCCTCTGACTCCGTCGCCAAGACAAATGTGGCTCCGGAGTCAAAGGGCGGGAAGTGATACTTCCAGCTTGTAACTCAAACGGGTCACTTCCTGAGAAAAATAAGCTGATTTAGGGAATGTGATTGATTGTTATTGTGCGATTCCTTTTGTCAGAGACGAGGTCAACGTTTGTATTCAGTTTAAACACTCGCACATTTTTATCTCTGGTAGCAAAAGATATTAGCAATCACTAGAAAACTCTACAAGAAGTTCAGGTCCGGATGGAAGCGTGGTTATCTAGTATCTGCACACCTAGAAGTTAAACTGGAGGATTATGAGTTCAAGGACTACACTCAGCAAAAAAAAGTTTAGTAAGTATACTGAGGCATATGTACTTGATGTGTACCAAAGGTTTTCTAATGTAGTACTTCTTTTGACTAAATTGGAATATTTCAAGAAGTGTAATCGAAATAGACGTATAACTTAAAGTAAAGATATCTCTATACTACCAGTGTTCTAGGTCTTTAGTTTAGGTTAAAGAAGTATACTATACTACTAATGTAATAGGTAGTTATATAACTACATTTAACAGACTCCCGTAGGACCTGAACCAGCAACCTTAAGTTTCCTGGGTTATGAATACTACGTCACTATGCGTCGTTTGTAACAATAGATGCACTGAACATCAAAGCAAGATAGAAAACTACAATATTATGTTGTTATTGTTTTTCTGTTTCTGTAGCTGAACCTTTATGAGAGGGACTAGAATGTAATCAATAAACCCACTCCCATAATGCTTTGCACAGTTTACATCTGGACATTAATACAGTTGCCCAAAGAAAAAAGTATTATATTGTACTTGAAGTACATTTCCTGTAGTATACCTGCATAAAAGTATATATATACATCAGGGTACTATTTTCAGGTATAGTACATTTCAAGTACACTACCTTAATTTTGTTGCATATTTAATATAGAAAAGTATACTCAAAGTACACTTGAATATACTTGAATAAAAAAAAAGGCCAGACAAAGTTTCCTTGTCGGAAAAACCCTGTTGAAATGCCAGTTTCAGGGGTTAAAGGTTTCATGCTTCCACAAAGTGTCAGAGGTCAAATGACATGTTTACAACCAAGTGTTCCACTTTCTAAGAAATGGAAAGCAGGCCAGCACAAACTCTACAAACTCCCCAAAACTCTTGACATGTGATATAAAGACAGATAGTTATACCATAGAACTAAAGGAGGCAACAACTAACAAATGTCACGTGGACTTTCAGAAACTTTGTGCACACGTCTGAGCTCCATCACTAATATTTTATTAAAGATTCAACGTGTTTTCTCTCTCAATTTTAAACTAATGAAACTATGAAACGCTCACACACAGTTGGTAAAATGTGTTGTTTCTTTCTGCTGCCTTCTAACCTGCTGCTCTTCTGCTGCATGCCTCTCTCTCTCTTCTGCTCTGTGATTGGCTGTTGATGGTTAGGATGAGGCCTTGTGCCGGCGGAGCGCTGGCTCCCCATTGGCTTCTTCTCTGCTCATGTTACTGCTGCCACTGTTCATGTGCTGTCTCGGGTCAGTCCCATAACGCTTCCTCTCTTCAACTAATATCATGCGTTTGTCCCCCCCTCTCCCGCACCCCCATCGTCATAGCCATGACATCATCACCTCACTTTGAACCCCGAGCTTATCTTCATTTATCCATCACTGCCCATCCAAGACCTCAGCGTCTGCTCCGCCGACATGAGTTTAGACAGACCTTTCACTTCTCGTTTGCATCCAGGTCTCTGTCTTTGTCTGCCTGACGCGTCTCTTTCCTGCTCCGTGTTTCTCGTGTGAGGTTCAGGAGAACCAGGAGGGCTTGGGGGGGATTTTGGCTTCAAAATAAGCTACTAGATCTTCTTAGGAAAACCAAGGACACGTTCACAACAACAGATTCAATAAGATTTAAAATCTAGAGGTTTGAACAAAAAAAGCATTTATTTATTAAACTGTTTTGTTAGTTTCTCCTTAAAAGATTTAAAATATGAAGATAAAACACTTGATGCAAGCGTTAAATTGTCGACTGTTAGTGGAGTTATCTCAATAAAGTTTGTTTAAGTGTACAAATAGACGCTCAAGCTATTAAGACGACGTACAAAATCCTATTTTTTTTTTCGATCCAATTACCTCCAATCAGACTCACTTGAACTTGATGAGCAACTTAAATGTAAGTGTAAATAAATATTTGAATTAGTGCTTGTCCTTAAAGGTAGGGCAAATGTTCTTCAAAATGTTGTGAGCCATATGCATTTTTCTAATTTAGAAGTCCACTTCTAACATTTAGTTAATTTATACGTTATTTGTAAAATTGTTGAATCTAAATAATATTTATGAGTAAAAGACGAGTAATCAAATGAATGTTTTTTAAATGTTTTTTTATATATATAAATAAATAAATATAAGATACTTCAAATTGTAAAATCACTCCCATAATAGATTAATTAATAATTTATTGCTGTTCACTAGTTTAATATTGTACATTTGGAAATAAGATGAAACATTTAGATTATTTCCTTCATTTTTTACTAAACAACAGGTGATTTATTTAATTCTAAATTAGATTATTTCTATCAATTAGATTTCACATGAACCTTTTTAATCAATCTAAATCATCTTCAAATGATAATAATAATAAATAAATAGTAAATAAATATCAATGTGACGAAATCCCTTTTCAAAAAAAGATCAAATCACTCTCAAATAATAAAATTGTAATTTATTTCTAGTTTCTGGTTTAAATCTGTATATTTAGAAATGAGCTGAAAAAACGAAATCATTTTTTTAAATGATGTTTTTGAATCACTAAAAGTATTTAAGACGACCAGAAAACCTAAGAGGTCTGAAGGATGGAGTGTGTTGTTCTTGTCATCACATGTGACTCGTCTCCCACCAGGAGGAGGACCCCGACTGTGGCGGGGCGTCCGGACTGAGCCCCTCTCTGTGGCTGACGGCGGCCCTTCAGCTGACTCTGCTCTGGGCTCTGACCGGCTCCAGACACCACAGCGTCCCGTCATGACCTCTGAACTGTGATCCCGTCTCTCTCACTCTTCAACCAGCATGCCAACGCTGCCACAGACGACCGGCTCCTGAGAAGCAAAACAACCCCCTCGTCTTCTCTTGTTTTCTTTCATGGATCATCTCGGGCAGAAGGGAAATCCTGGAGGAATTAATCGAACCGCTCGAGGAATCCCGAAGTTGATCTTGGAAACCGGCGACTCCTCCCGAATGATGACCTCGGGGAGCCCCGGAGGGATTTCGAACCAGTTGTTGAAGATGTTGAGCAGTTCTGTTCCCACTGCCAGAAACGTTAGCTTCTCCGCAGATGTTTTGGTTTGAGTTGCAGTGACTAGATGTTTGTGCTAAAAGGCAGCCACTTGTCCGCCATCGTGTAGATACTCTGTGTGCAGTGTCATGTTCCGTCTCCTCCCGAGTCCACCACAGATCCTCCTGTTATCAGAGCGACTAGCCAATCAGGAACCTGCGTGCAAAAATCTCTCGTGCCATGTTGACCGTGCGAGTCACACATCAGCCCACGTTAGCTTTGTGGGAATAAAAAAAAAGAAAAGGTGTGGCTTTTATTTAACCGCTTGTCGTCGTTGTTTAAGTGATGATGGATGAACAGATGAACACAATCTTCGGCTTCACCCACGCTGACGGCTCTTAAGGAGCAGATGGTTGAACATTTGTGTGACTTCCTGAAGCTGAATGCACCAAAAAAAACTCAATAGAAATGTCCTGACATGACCCACGAGTACACACAACCAAGAACTAATGCAGAGTAACAGATACAAGCTGAAGAACTTTAGTCTAAATGATTAAAATACAGTATAATTGATGGCTTTTTCTCAGTAACTTTTCCCTGGCTGTAAAACAATAACCCAAAGATCTGCAAATCTCAAAAAATAGGTCTTTCTGGACTAGATGAGAATTGAACCAAAGGCTTATAAGTCAGCGTGGGTGTAGCCTCTGTGTTTCTGAATTAAAACGGTCGAAGTCTGAGCTTGATCTCGAGTTCATTGTGAAGGAATCAAAAAGTTTACACTCAATGAAGTCACTTTTTTTTTTGAGGACTTTCAGCGCTCCACAGTGCAAACACTCCACTAACCTCTCGCTGTCTTCATCACCCACTTCCTGTCCATCTCTTCTACTCCCAGCAACTTCCTGTCTCGAGGTTGCTATGGTTGCTAATGTTCTGAATGAATCTGGCTGTTCATGGTTTCTCTCTGATACAGTTTTTTTTAAATAAGGTTTGACCGCATCTGAACCCCCATTTCATTTTATAAAGCCCACAAAAGCTTTAAATAGTCCCATTTGGCTCAAAAATGTCACTTATGAATGTGAAAAAAATAAGGGTGGATCTCCCAAAAAGTGAAACACGTATGTAGATAGATGGTGTGGGGAAGTTGATGTGCGTTTGAACTACAAAGAGAAACTGTCGCTTGTGTTATGATGATGGAATCGGTGGTGAATTTGATGCTTAAATTAGACTCTAATAATGACCGTTAAGAGATTGCCAAAGATTTTCTTATCTTTCTGCTCATGAAAGACTAGAATTTAAGCCGTGTGTCCTGAAATTTTTCCAAAGTTAACCCTAAAACGGAAGCAAAAGGCTCTGGTGCTTTTTAAGACCAATCCCTTTATTTTGTTCCCTGCGATAGTTATAACTTAAGAGTCGAGTGGAGCAAGACAAATATTTTATTCATACTTTTAAATACGAGGATTTCCCCTTAGAAGATTTATTTTTCTAAAATTTGTTGTTTATTCCGTTTATCCATTACAAGCTTTATTCCGTTTATCCATTACAAGCTTTTATCAGAAATCTAAGGAGCCCCTAAAAGTACAACCAAAAAAAAAAGGTCTCAAGAAGTTTCGAAAAGATATCGAGATCTTTAACAAACAAACTTCTTGAGTGTTTTTTAAAGAACCCTTTTTATGACAGGAGGTTCGCGAGAGAAAAACGGGTGCTGTGGTTTCCTTCCTTGTCAACGTGTTGACTGGAGCGTTCATTGACTTTTACTCTGTCCCGATCGGTTCTTGAGTGTAAATATGACGCCTCAATTGGATAATAGCTGCAAGACGACATGTTATTCCTCGAGCCTTTTTCCTGGCGTTTTTCGATTTTGATATTTCCTCATCTTGAATAGATTTCAGGCGGTACTTATGACAATCTACTGAGGCTCCTAGCAGCCAAAAATAGATGATATCTAGAAGAGTTTCTTCCTCAAAAGATCTCTGTTTTAGCTTCTTAAGATCTTCTTCAATATCATATCTCCTTAAAGGCTCTGTAGACCAACCACTCAGACGTGCACATCTATGGATGGGTTTTTTTGTGTAGAACCAGGACGTCCAAACTTTTCTCAAAGAGGTCCACAAATGTGACCAGCAGCATCATATTAACAGGGATCTTATTCAAAGACAAAAGTGTCTATATCGTCCTCCAGTTCAACAAAAACTCTTCAGGGACTGATGGGGTAAAATGTTTTTGGCATCGACACAGCTTGACTTTTTTTGGCGATTTTGTTTTGCTCATCTCATCATAAAAAAATGCTTGTTTGACATTTTATTTTGAGTTTAAAAATGTTGTGTATCTTTAATCTGCAGTTAAATAATAACTGAGACCGCGGGCCACTTAAAATCCACTCAATGGCACTTTGGACACGCCTGATATACGATGTGAGGACGATACTAAAAATAGCAGCAACAAAAAAAGTGTGATTAATGAAAACTATGTTTGCTGGTGTTGACGATATTCGAGTGTGCAGTTAAATGTTTAGCGAAGTCGTACTGTAGCATTTTGTTTTGGAAGGGGGGGGCAGAACTGTAGAGTAAAATGGTATTGATGTCACAGGATGGAGCCTCTAAACACATCCCACTGTGTCCTCACAAACCCTGTGTCCTCTCAACCCATGTGTCCCCACCAACCCTGTGTATACACAACCCATGTGTCCCCACAAACCCTGTGTCCTCACAACCGATGTTTCTCCAGAACCCATGTGTCTACACAACCCATGTGTCTACACAACCCATGTGTCCCCACAAACCCTGTGTCCTCACAACCCATGCTTCTCCAGAACCTATGTGTCTATACAACCCATGTGTCCCCACAAACCCATGTGTCCTCACAACCCATGTGTCCCCACAAACCCTTTGTCTACACAACCCATGTGTCCCCACAAACCCTGTGTCTACACAACCCATGTGTCCCCACAAACCCTGTGTCTACACAACCCATGTGTCCCCACAAACCCTGTGTCCTTACAACCCATGTGTCCCCACAAACCCTGTGTCCTCACAATCCATGTGTCCCCACAAACCCTGTTTCTAAACAACCCATGTGTCCCCACAAACCCATGTGTCTACACAACCCATGTGTCCCCACAAACCCATGTGTCCCCACAAACCCTGTGTCCTCACAACCCATGTGTCCCCACAAACCCTGTGTCTAAACAACCCATGTGTCTACACAACCCCTGTGTCCTCACAACCCTTGTGTGGTTTCTCAACCCATGTGTCCCCACAAACCCTGTGTCTAAACAAACCATGTGTCCCCACAAACCCTGTGTCTACACAACCCATGTGTCCCCACAAACCCTTGTGTGGTTTCTCAACCCCTTCAATGGTCCTTGGTGCACTTTATACCCTTCGATGTTTTTGACTATAACCTTCAACTCTCTTTGCGTGTTGAAACTAACATTGGTATTTACACTCGTGTCTCACTAACCGCGCGGAATTTCAAGTGCCATATAGGACTCTCTTTCTGTCGGGTGGAGAAGCCTATGACGTTTAACAGTTATGCAACAAGACAAGCGTGTGTTCCCCTCGCTGCATGGATGACACGTCCTTTTCCCACAGCTGGCTGTTCTGGATGTCACCACTGCCTTTCTCTTGAGGAGACAGCATCTGTGTCGAGGCTCGTACCACTCATTCCTTTTGTTTCAATTTGGCTCTTAACTGAGAAGATAAGAAGCAAAAACACAACACAAAAAGAATGCATGTTAGTGCTGGCTGCGAGAGTCAAAAGACAATGAAACCAAATGAGGCTTCGGTAAATGTTTTCAGAAGAGATCTTGTGTCTGGCCAAGATAATCGCTTAGTCGCTCTCAAAGTGTAGACTTCGTAATTACCGTTGCCAGGGAGTGGGTTTTCCAAGAAAATGGGGTCATTTAGAAGAGATTACATTCGAAATATTAAGTTTCTTCACTCACCGCTGCTGCTCACATGGATAGCTTTGTTTAAAAAAAATGGCAAAAGCTAGAAAACACAGCATACAATCGATCACACAAAACAAAAAAAACTTGATTGTGGAGACACAATACCTGGTTGTCTCAGTGTAAGACCCCATGGTTTCACACTAGGTAGAACTCATGATGAGGGAACCTAGTTTTTGCCAAACACAATTTTTGAATCACTGTGATCAAGCGATAAAACTTCCCAACTTGTTTTCAAATCAGGAATTGTAACGAAGTGCTTTAGCTGAGTCATGCATCGCACAAAGTCGCACACTTTGACAGCCCGGACGACACCTCTCCGGTCCGAGCCCGTCACCAGTTGAAAGCCAAACGTCCACCTCAACATCGAGAGTCTCGCTCAAATTAAACACTCAGGAAAAAAAAAAAAAACCCGCGAGAGAGATTTCATCGTAGCTGCGATGTTTATTTCAATGGTCTATCTTGGCAACCCGCGATTGAAAGCCTGGCACACGTCCCGGAGTTCACTCTCCTCGGGACGATACCTGCAGCTTTTTTTCATGACTAGACGCCAAATTTGAAGCCAACGTGTGCAAGATTTTGACATAAAAATGTGGTTTAAATCCTTGAAGATGAGAAGACTGTGAGTTGAATTGACACCAGACTTGGCAAAAAAAAATCCCTGAACCTCGGTCAAGTGCCATCATCAGATGCTGTCGCCTCAGGAACTTTATTCTTTGTGTGTCTTTTTTTTATCTTTACTTTACCGATTCTTCCGGTGCTCTTTGTGTGGATGATGTACTTCTCGTTCACAGTGCGTGTGTTACTTTCGAGTGTGCATGTGTGTAACTGCGATCTCTCGACAGACGAGCCTGTCGGTCTTCTTTTGCCTTTGGTGTGAAGGCTTCCCGGGTTTTTTCTTTTCAGAGGAAGGCTGTTCCTCGGCGGGAGTCTCCCTCAATCGTGCTTTAAAGCAAATCGTGTATAAATTTGTACAAAAAACCAAAGTAGGATGAAGAGAACACTGTTTATAATCCTGAAGATGATCGTGTGTCTGTTCATGTCCAAATAAGGTATAAATAAATATTTAAGATAACTGTTGCGTGGCTAACGTTCTTGTCAGACTCCCAAGAAAGTATTTTTCAGTGACCTTGAACACACCTCTGGTCATACATATGCATTCATTTCTTCCTGCATGTTTATCAAACCACCAGTGACTTCCGTGTTCGCACACTTGCTCTTAAACCTAAAACCAGCTGTGCTCACTGCCCCCCAAAGGCAAAGAAGGGGCTCGTTTTACCCTTTATTACAGGTGTTAAAAAGCATATGAAGTGTAATCCTTCAGGAATGAAACGTACCTTCGCTGCTAATATATATTTATTTAAATCAGAAAAAGCTTTTTTTTGTGTGTGTTTGCAGCACATTCAAGGATGATAATGGAAGTTTTACAAGGGATTTGAAATAGTTTGTGGATCTATAAGGACAAGTGGCAATATTGTAGGTGCCGATCTACATGTTGAAGAGAAGGACAAGGAAGAAATATCAGCGAAGATATTAAGAATGCTGCACGAGGGAAGGTAGAGTTGACAATAACATGGGACATAAAGCTCAAGGAAAGTTTGCCCAAAATTATACTCGTCCTCATGTCGACTAAGGGTTGGGATATTTTGTTCCTCAGAGTAACAAACAGGAAATGTATGTTATTTTTAATGTATAGTTGTTATCTTACTCATCTCTGTCCAAAAAGACACTTTTAAAAACATCCAAATACCTTCATACTGCTCGTCTGTAACAACCATCTTGTATTGAAGCCTCAACACAAGTGTTTTCGAAAAAAAAATACATTGAACTTTAAATGCAAAAATTCAGATGCTAGAACATTAGCGTCACAATGAAACTCTAAGGTTCAAATCCATCTTGAAGCTGTGTCTCAGAGGGAACGTGTGTGCGTGTTCGTGTGTGTTCCAGGACACATTACGATACACAACTCAAGTGCAAAATCTCACACTTCCACACCTTCATATCCGCAGGACAGAAAACGTCTTTTCCTGTCTGATCTTTCTCCCTGCTTTAAATCTGCAATCTCCCCAAGAAAAACTTTTTCAACACACAATAACTGAAGAAGACGAAGTACACTTTCCACACTTTGTGGTATCCCTTGTGTTGTCTCTGGGTCAAGATGAAGGACCTCCCTGGTTTCCAGAAATACATATGCAGTGATGGAGGTTGTTCACCTTGACCCAAAGATAATACAAGGGATACCTTGAAAATATTTGTTTTCGGCCTCCGAGTCACCTTGACCCAGGGAAAACACAAGGGATACCTTGAACATATTTGTTTTCGGGCCTCCGGGTCACCTTGACCCAGGGATAACACAAAGGATAACTCGAACACATTTGTTTTCGGGCCACCGGGTCACCTTGACCCAGAGATAATATAAGGGTAAACTTCAACACATTTGTTTTCGGGCCACCGGGTCACCTTGACCCAGAGATAATACAAGGGATACCTTGAACACGTTTGTTTTCGGGCCTCCGGGTCACCTTGACCCAGAGATAATACAAAGTATAACTCAGGTACAGTCGTCTTCATGCTAATCTTCAAGACATTTTGCCCTTGGGAGTCTAGTAGACATTATTCCATCTGTCCATTTATTCATCCATCCATCCATCCATCCATTTATCCATCCGTCCATCCATCCATCCGAAAATCACAGTGTTTAAGTATCGAGTATAAATGTGTTCTTTCCTTCTCCTAAAAAACCTGAACGAAATTCTGTCTCCGCCTGCATATAGTAACGGAGACGTAAAACTGTGCCAACAAAAAGGAGAAAATCTAAATTGTGTCGACATCTGTCTGTCTTTTCTGTCCTTTCTCTCTTCCCGTCGAACTCTTCCTCTCCAAAAGTGTTATTCCTTGTCTGTCACAGATGAGTTGCAATGTCAACAGCACATGTTGGATTTCCTGCCGGCGGCTCTGGATTTTGCGTCTGGCAACAAGTTGACCCAGTTGGTTTACGCTGAGGGGTCACTGGTGTTGTGTTTTTGATTGTTATCCCAAGTCTCCGAGCTCGTGTCCCCGTGTCACTGATGGATATCTGGCCCGGGAGTCCCGCGGGTCACCGTCGTCTTGAGTCGGTTCTTGAGTGTTTATTATGTAAGTGATTACATAAGTATTAACAGTCCTCTCATTACAGCGGCACATTTGTTTTTCCAGAATTTTGCTTTCCAAGGTGGTGTCACATGGTGCTCGCGCATTGAAAGGAGCTTGACTTGGATTCGGCGGAATGGTTCTAGGAATCCAGATTTCATATCTTGCCCTAGAAAAATAATAAACAAGCCATCAAATGAATGAACCAGGAGAAACTTTTATGTTTGCGCAGAGACGTCCCACAGATGGACGAGCAGTAGCAGCATCCTTGTGAGGAAGATGGAACCAGGAGAACACAAAAAAAACACTCAAAATCTCAACAAAGACCACCAAAGAATTGTTGAGGTTTCAGTTCGCCTCCCGTATTTGACATCGTCTTTGCGATTTCCTGTAGGGGATAACTTTAACCACCTGAATACCAAATGAAGCCCCTTCCGTGAAACCCCCCGCCTCAGATTGGCAGCTCTTTGGCACCGGCCCAGAACCCAATCACAACCCCTTCTAATAACTATCTGCTTCCAAAAGGTCTGATTTCGGCGACATTGATTTGTTTAGCATGAAACTTCAATTTGAGTTTCTCTGTCAGAACCTTTGAGGGGGTCGGTGGTCTACGAGAGCTTCTTGTCATGATAGACAGTTGAGGGTTCCTGGCAATGTGTAGGTCCAGGTACTTTAACTCGAATATACTGTATGTATGGTTTAAAACTCGTCAAAAAATTTGAGATATTTTAATTTCCATGGCAGTCTTGTGTTATCTCAGGGTCAACGTGACCTGGATTCCTGTAGAAAAATGTCTTTGTAGTATCCCTTGTGTTGTCTCAGGCTCAAGGTGAACGACCTTAACGGCTTCCACGAATACATATGTAGTGGTGGAGATGGTTCACTTTGACCCACGTTAATGCAATATAAGGGTTAAACCTTCACTGAGAGGTAAAAGGTCAACATCCAAATGTTCAGGTCGTTTTTTCTCGATCAAAATTTGATGCATTTGCATTTTCATGGGGGTCTCCTACACCTCTTTAGACTCCTAAAGGGTCTTAAAGATCTTGTGCCCCCTTAACCCTGACCTGATGGAGTTGTCCCCCACCCTAAATGGAAAAATGGTGGGTAGTTTGGTAGTCTTGAACACACACACACAAACTATCACACACACTAACTATTTAATATTAAATTTAATCATTTATTTAATTGACGTGTCTTCCCAGGGTTGGATCAGGTTTTTAACTTGTAATAATCAATCAAATTATAAATAAATATATATGTATTGTAATAAAATTAATGGTTTTGGGAAAAGTTGTCATAATTGTTTATTGCGTAACTATTTTTTGTTTGTTCTTTTAGATATAGTTTTAAAAATGTAATCTTAAATGGAGTTTAATCTAGATTTTTACTTCCTTTCCTGCTTTCATTCAATTCAAGCCTCAACGATGCGGCTTAAATAAAGTAAAAAAAAGGTTTAGCAGAAAACTTTCAAACCCTTAACTGTTCCATAATGAGGAAATATCCCGCTCCACACTGCCGCGCTGCAGCTCGACTAAATGCTCTGGTGGCCATTTGAAAACACCGGTGTTGGGTTCACTACACACCAACTCATGTATGATTCCCCCCGAGGACGCGAGCGAATGCTGCTCTCGTTCAAGTGTGAATGACCTCGTCGGAGGAACGTGTCGAACAATAACGGCAGCTGAGTGCGTTTATGTTAGATTATCATTTTAAATGAATGATTGAAGGTCAGTCTGGAAGTGAAGTTCAGGAAATATAAGATTTTAATTTCCTCAATGCATCAGGGTGGTTGCTAGATATTTTGATATGAGTGGGAACATCAAACTTACAGGTAAAATCTGAGCTCTCACACCATTTATTTTCTCCAGATAATCTGTTCATATTTCAATACCTTCTTTATTTTGTCTTCATCAGTTCATAGACTCTCTCCATCTAAAAACAGGTGACATCTCTGTGATTATTTTAACTGGAACTGGACAGAACGTAGTAGTTTTGATGGTGATATCTGTTACTAATGAATCACTTACAAACCAGTTAACCAGTTAAATATCGGTATATACTACGATATAACTAATTTATTTATTTCTCATATTTCTTTTCTGAAATAAATGAATGTTGGATTTGCTCTGGTTTATCCTACAGTTGCAATCGAATATCATATATATATATATATATATACAGTATATGTATAGTTAATGTGTACGATTCAAAATATAGAGGATATTTTGAATCTTGAATCTTCTCTAATAACTCTAGGATACACAGGTATCCTAGAGTTATTAGTTACCAATACAAAATGTACTTTACTGGTTCTTTTGTGATGGTGCCAGAGTTGTAACAGTCCCTGACACGAATGAATGATAAATTTGTCCACAAATATTATGTCACACAATAACGAAAAACCAAATTGAGTCACCAAGGTATCTGTTGCTTCTGCTTCCAGAACCATTTCCATCATGTACATGAATATTGGTGCGTCTGCCAACTAGTTTTTCAGCATTAACTCTGGAGATCTGAATTTAAAGGAGCTACATATTAGTCTATATCATAATTGGAAATCAGTTAAAAAAAATTAACTATTAGGCTCAGATTTAGCATCACTTTTGTTGGACTCAGAAACTCTAAAGCATTTGTTTCAGCCTGTATTGAAACTGACCGAAACATCTTCAATCTGAGTAGTTTCTTCTCTTTTAGTTTTGGCTTTTCCTGCAATAACATTTACCCCTTTAATATAAAGCAATGGAGAAAATTGAGACATCATTTAGGAATAGGGGCCAGTGGGTGTTTTATCTATCAAATCTATTTCATCTTTTCAAAGGAATCGTTGAGTGGAAGAGCAGAAAAGCGTTTCAAGTCTGCCCAGACAAGCAATAATTCAACAACAACACCCGCTCTGACATGATTAGCTACTTGATTAGAAAGTTGTTTTCTTCGTTTCAACTCAAATCTGTTCCACCTGCTTGGCCGGCTCTGCGTCATTATCAGCATTGAGTCACTGGACACACTTTGTTGTGGTTTTTTTTTTTTTCTGTCTGGTCGCTCTTTAATGTTCCCACTATGTGTCCTGTCTGCAGACGACCGAGCAGAGGTTGATCCTCCAAAACAATGTGGGCGGATTTGTTTACCACGCGATTGTGTCGACCGGTGTGTGGACTACATACCTGAGCCTGATGTGGTTTGTGAATCACTGGCATTGTTCACTTTGAAGTTCTATCTTCAGAGTACCATCGATTTAACGGTGTGTTTCTGTCTGATTTCTTTTAAAGGGTGTTTGTTTTTCCTGTTGTTGTTTACTGGTATGAGAGGATCAGACCTAGACTATGCCTCTCTGAGATGTCCCAAGATGTTCCCAAACCAGAGGGGAAATGTAAAAGTTTACATAAATAAAATGATAACACTTTTGTTTATTTATTTGGCACACATGGAGATGGAGTCAATCATATTCACATCGTTTCTGTTATTGTCTACAACACATCTCGTTGTCAGGTGTGACCCGTAATTACAGCTAAATCTTGTTTTTCAGGCACATTTTCAAGTGTTTTTAACAACACTGCTACTGCAGAGCTACATTAACTCTACCAAATGTTTTTTTTGTTGTTTTTATCTCAGCTCTTCTGCTTTCATGGATGGGATAGAGATGCTCAAATTTTAGGCAAGCATATTCGGAAAAAGAAAAACTTATTTTTTTAACCAGTCTCCTTGAGTCATTCGAATTCTAATTGGAAGCATGACCTGGTTTCCTTCATTCATTCATTCATTTTGTACCGCTTTAACCATTATGTGGGATCGCGTAGAGACTGGAGCCTATCCCAGTATCATAGGGCAATAGGCAGGGGACACCCTGGACAGGATGCCAGTCTGTCACAGGGCACACAAACACACACACACACACACACTCATATCTACGGACAATTTCCCCAAGTTCCCAACCTCTGTATGTTTTTTGGGCTGTGGGAGGAAACCGGAGTGCCCGGAGTAAACCCACGCAACACGGGGAGAACATACAAAGTCCACACAGAAAGGTCACAAGTTGGCTTGGCCTGGAAGCGAACTATCAACCATCTTGCTGTGAGGCGACCGCGCTAACCACATTTGAGATTATTTCCGACATCTGTACTCGACTTAAGCTACACATGCTGTCCTTAACTTGCTTTTATGCTTCTCCATATCTTGCTTCTTTCTTCATGAGGTTAACGATATGAACTAATGGATGACTTACTCCTCCAGATCAAACAGCAGAATTCTACCCTCAGATAGTACAGATAGAAAGTCTGGAATGGAAGTTACCGGCGACCCAACAGATGGATGTCGTTTCCCTACTGAATTCTGGTCAATAATCAGATGCCTGCTGTATCTTTGGGAGGTGGCGTGAGAGTTATTTCCTGTTGTTCCTGCTGGGAATCCCAGGTGCCGATCGAGACGATGTATCAGCAGTGTGTAAAATGTGCAGCTGCATCTCGAATAAGACAAGTCACTGCTTAAAATGAGACAAATGGACATGGTTTTAAATCAGTTAAATGAGCACTTGCTGTTTATTTTGGTTGACTTACACACATCAAAGAAAAAAACTAACATTTTCAACACATTCTTTACACATTAACTTCTTACGTTTACTACGAGACTAATAAAGATCGGATCAGTTTGTCCCATTTTATGTCTAATCTGAATATGTATCGTTGTAGACTTTGAAGTTGTGTGCGGCAGCTTGTCCTCGCACACATTCACAGGTATTGTACAGTTTTATCTGCAAGTGGAATTGTGATCAAAAGACTTCCAGCTGCAGTGCACGGTTGTTGCAGCCAGCTGCTGTTCGTCAGAGACTTGTTACAGCACGAAACTGCAGCGACCACAGATTTGGCGGTTTCCTAATTCATGTTTGGAAAGAGGTATCAGCAGCGCCTGCAACCCACAGACCTCCAGTGATTGGAATAATATTGATCTTAATATACGTGTGGTTGAGAAAACATCGGGGCAAAGAGCATGAATATAGATGTTTCATTAATGAGGAAGTCGGTGCTACCTTGACACGAGGTCGGGGTGTGAGCATACATCTGTAGCGCTCGGTAAGTGTGTGTCGGAATGTGTGTCACAGGCGTGTGTCTGGGGTGTGCGACGGAGGGAGGTCAAGCCTGGTGCGGCTAATGCGCGACAGATGAAACCCTACTCTGTTCCGAAAGGTACGGCGGGACAAACGTTTTAAGAACGGCAGGAAATCTATTAGCACCTGGTGGGACTCCACTGCTGACCCCCACTCTGCCCCCTATATTCCTCCATTTGCCATCTCACCTCCAAATGCTCCACCCCGGTTAATAACACCACACAAGACCACCACACTCCCACTGTGCCTCTTAAGTCTCGGGGATTAGAGAAAGGTGCGTGCCATGGGTTCTGTCTGTGGTGTGTGGCTTGCCGTGTGTTTGAGCCTCTATACGCGGAGCAGACTTTTCAAAGAGTGCATGGAACCTGTGTTGGAGATTCTACTGCGTTCTATCATTTTAAAGTGAAGTTCAGAGGTTGGGAAATTGATTCTCAGTTAGGGAAAAAGGCCAACAATTCGCCCACGTAAAAAGAGAAGATCCAGAGTTTATCTAAGAAGACAAATAGAAAACATTGGTACAAAACAATGAATGAATGAGGAATACCACAGTGGAATGCATTACCTAATTACATGTTCATGTCTAAACAAGAAGGATCTGTCTTGCTTGCAGTTGATACATAACTCTGCAGCGAGAATTCTGATCTGTTCTAGTAGAAGAACTCACATTTCTCCGATCCTTAAAACTCTTCACTGTCTTCCAGTTTCTTTCAGGATCAACTTTAAAATTCTGGTTCTCACTTTCAGATCTATTCATGGTCAGACTCCTCCTTACATCAGTGATCTGATCCAGCCTTACACCCCAGCTCGGGCTCTGAGGTCTGTGGATCAGAATCTATTGATGGTTCCTCGTACACGGTTCAGGACCAGAGGAGAGAAATCCTTCCAGGCTGTTGCTCCTCAGCTTTGGAACGATCTTCCTCTCTCTCTGTGTTTGATGACCTACTGACTCCTTCAAGAAACATCTTAAGACATTTTTATTTGTTCAGGCTTTTCCTTGATTTTCTGGAACTCCTGTGTTGTTTTCAGTGATCTTTTAAGTATATATTTTATTGAGTATTGTTTTTATTGTTTAAGCGCTTTGTTACCCTGGTCTGGAAAAGCACTATATTAAAACAAATTACTTACTTACTAACTTACATGGACTAAACAGAGAATTAGGCAGTTCAAGTGTGTAACTAGACAATACCCCTCGGGGAATCGCGAGAGCTGGCTGTATGCTTTGCCCCGTGATGGAAAAACTATGAAATCTACAAAAGAGTAAAACCCCACCTTGTTAATTTGGACTTTGATCTACATTTTAAAGTTTGAATAGTATTTCTACGTGAACGTATGCCAGAGCAGGACATAGTTGAAAAACGTTACAGATTTGCAACGTTTTTTGACCTGTTCCCATTTATTCCTTATGAGAAATGTATCCCAAAAATGTATATTTTGGTGAGAAAAATAATAGCAACGCGAGTCCGATGGAGCCAAGTGTTTCGATGTATTTTTTGTTTGACCTCGATACCATCGAAGAATATTTGTAACACACAATATAAGAGGGACAAAATACTTAATTTCCCACTTATATTATCCCTAATAATTTAACCTGCAGCTTTTAATTGCTTGAACTAGCTTCTGAGTACATAGCTAGTAAAGCTGCAACCTCCGCCCCCTCTGGTCAGGCCATGTTACTAAACCAACCACTGTCTGTCCTTAACCAAGCCCCTTGAATGTCTGATAATAAGTGACCACTTTCACTTCTCCACAAATGGTAGGATGAGCCTCCACCATAGAAAAAATCAGAAGACTGAGGTGGATATAATGGAGGCATGGTGGAAATTCTTTAGGCAACTGACCGGGGTCATCTGTTAGAGTGTCATTAAGATTTAAGGGTAAGCTTTTTAGGACACTACTAAAACCTACCATTGTATTTCTTGCGCAACCTACTTGTTATCGAGAACTTATTTTGGTTTGTTGCTCAGGATACGACCCCGTAGGTTTTAATGGACGTACTGTACCTTGCACATTGGATGAATTATCTACTAAATGACATGTAAAATATGAATGATCTGGAAATACACTTCAAAAGGTGCCTTCAGTAGTTGGCCGCAGGTCTTCGCTGGTCAACGCTTTTCCAACAAATAATATAAAACAGGCTCTTAGGGTAAACAGTTGATACGCCCTTTTCTCTTCCTATTAAGCAAAATTCTCTATAAAAGAAAGCAGATGCAAACTCATCTGGTCAACAGCCTCCTTCCTCATGATCCATAGGGAACAAATAATTCTGGAAGGGTGACAACTTTTGTGGTAGGATAACTCCCATCTGAAAACTTTACATAAAACCATTTGCTGCCCTGGGCTCACACTTTCTTGGCAGAGAGCGCAAACATGGAAATTCTCTCTGATTCACTGGATCCTGGAAAGAGAAGCTTCTCTGATGAATTAGCTTTGGTCCGAAAATAAAGATCTGCTTACGAAATATAAAGCGATGTTTCTCGTGACTCCAGCGTCGGAGACCACCTTGACGGGCGAGGGGGAAGCTGTCGAAGATTATCTGGTGAACCCAGACAAAATAAAAGAAACCAAATTAGCGCTCAAGGTTTACTTAGGCTTACAAAGTCTTCCTCCTTCTACCTGCTGTCAAAAAATCTGATTACTTAAGTCAACTGTGTCTGCCGAGTGTTTGGGCGGCCATCGGCGCACTTGCCTGCTAACTTATGTGGAGAGTCCGGCCTAATTGGATTTATGTGCGGGAATGTTTTTCCAAAGCCACACTTGTGAAATACCTCAACATCTGCTGGCCATTAGTAGTGGACATAACACACAACAGAGGGAGAGGAAAGCCCCCGACGCCTTGATTCATTGGACCGCAGCTCTGCTTTTATTGCAGTGGAGGAAACGTCTCTGTGGAGCGTTTTTAGCCTTATCTATGTCTTGTACCTCTGCCTGTTTTTCCTCTTTTGTTTGTTTTGATTCCAATCGTTTCGCAAACTCCTTGTCAATCTTCCCGAAATCCTCTCAAGTGCATCATCTTTACAGGTCCTCCTCGGCCCCCCTGTCTTTTCCCTAAAAAAGGCTTCTATTACCCTTCTACCTCTACATCTTTGCCCACTCTCATCCATCTTTGTCCGACACCACTCCAGCTTCCCGGCCTTCATCTGCGGGGCTCCCCGAGGCGAAAGCGTCCTCCTGTTTCATCCTCCGTGGGCACCAGGAGAAGCTTGCAAGGGGGTCCGACAACCCCCCTGACCCCTCATCTGTCATCTGACAGAGGAAAAGCACCCTTCTAATCGTGGGGGAAAGCGTTGTGGTGCTGGTATGGAGGTTGTTATTTTAGTGTCGGGGTGGTCAGAGGTGAAAAAAGGGGAGATCACACCGGTGATTAGCCTCCTGCATGTGCAGAGCTGGACAAAGTTGGAGTTTGTTGGGCAGCTGGCTTGTAAAATAAACCAGAGTACAATCGGTTAACCCCTGTTAGCGGCGTCCCGGGAGGGCGCGCAGATAGCCATCGTGATATTTGGCACGAGACCAGGTAGATGAGACAAGGGATTATACATTCCTCGTCATTTTCGCTGACAAGGGGAACTATATTCTCGTGGCTCGCCATGCTGTGAGCGCTGACAGGTTCTGGCCTTGGGATGAAATGGTGTCGTAAACATGTCCCAGCTATTATCCCTCTGCTACTCTCGTCTCTCAACTCTGCTTGAACTAGTAGCCGAACACAAGATCAGAGATATCTGCGCTTTGATTCTTCACGCTTGTAAGACTCCTAATGTTCCCGACAACTCACCCACCAGAATTCTGGGTAATAATTACTAGCTACATCTGCAGTGGTCCGGAGCGCTCAAAGATCTCGATTAATCAAGTTACATGCATTCACGTCTTTACAAGGGATCTTGACGAGTCGCTTGAATAGCAGAAACAAATTGTGCATGTCATTTTGATGGTTGATTTAACAAAATTTTGTTACACTTTGGCTATTTTTCAATGATAATAACAGTTCTAACATCACAGTTGGTGCAGTGGTGCAGGGTTTTGTTTTGGTTTTATCTGATTCTGGTACCAAACTGATACTCTCTTTAAAAAGAGCTTAAACGCTGCCCCTTCAACTTGCAAAATTTGTTGAAAAAAATACGGAAAATCTGAAATGATTTATGTGTTTCAGGGATAATTTTTTGTTCTGGCAGGAATTGAATTGAATTTTGCGATGGTTGCAGGTTTGCCTTCAGGTCGAGAGGGAGCAACATGTGACTTTTCTGTGTGGAGGTTTGTATCTTTTATCGCTGTGTTGCATGGGTTTACTCCGGGCACTCCGGTTTCCTCCGAAAGTCGGAACATTGATTGGGAACTTGGGGAAAACTTTGGCAAATATGAGTGAGGGTCTTTGTATGTCCTGCAACAGACTGGCATCCTGTCCAGGGTGTCCCCCGCCTCTCGCCGGAAGCCGAGATAGGCAACCCCCACTAGGGAATAAGCAGCAGAAAATGAATGAATGAATCACGACTGTCATGCCTACATTTTAAGATAAATTAATTTTGTATTCTTGACCAATTGAGTTCTAATCAGAAAAAGCGACATCATAACAAGTACGTAGTATAACTATCAATAACGTCATGTACATTTGTTGTAGTTTGTTGTCTTTAATCATTTATTTATTGAGGAGGCTGTAATAGACTTATAATTATGCATATTAATCTGAAACTAACTGTAAGTAGTAAAAACCTCTTTACAAAGTTGTTTCCGCTACAACCTGAACGACATATTGATTTAAATAAAAGCTATAAAACGTCCTCTGGTGTTCACACACTTCAAGGAAAACCACAGAAACCGAAGGCAAAATCAAATGATGTTCTAATGGCAGCATTAATCTTGTCAGCAAAGTCGACTGTATCCTATGTTGAGCCATAAATAAACTGCTGTCACTCAGGCGCTGGAGAGATTTTCAGTTTATAATTAATTAATTAAAGAACTGATTGACATGTGGAATCTTCAAGGACTGGGCCCGGGGCCATGTGTGCACTGGGAAAGTGGATACTGACTTCCAACATCGCCCTTGTTTGATGTGAAAGCATCTGTCAGATATGTTTACCCGAGGCTCGAGTAGCACGCGGAACAAAGTTCACAAAGTGCCAGTCAAAAAATGTTGCTCGGCGTTGTGCGCTACGTTGATGGACTATGTGGGGTTGCACCAGCCCAGTGAGCTCGCACACACACACACACACACACCTTTACACCTGCCGCTACCCTCCGGCTCACCCACACATATGCCGACCCAAAGCCAGAAGAAGGGGGAACAAAGGGAAATAAAATGACCAGCACACGTCTTAATGAGGAAGGGCCGCGCGTCTGGCGTTCACCTCAAACCATTCCGTCTCTCCGACGCGTCCTCTGGAGGGCTTTAAGCCCACCACCCATTAACGGCTGAAGTGTGGATTTCCTGTCAAATAAGGGTGACGGTCCTTACGCTGGTACCTAAACGGGATTACTTCCAGCTGCTCCAACTTAACATGAAGTCTGCGCTGCTCAATATTGACTTTCAAGACACTTTATTATTGCCCATAGAACTTAAAACCGTTTAACAGAAACACTTTCCGTGAGGCGGGATCTCGAGGTGGAGCTTCCATGCAAAGATGGAGCGAAAAAAAAGGAGACATTTTAAGATTGAAATAAGAGTTTGAGATGCATCAAGAAATAATGGATTTACAAGGGAGTAGCAAGAATTATGTTACCCATGCAATTTCTTAATTCGCAATACAAAACTGTAAAACCTCAATTTAAAAGATCCCCTCAAATATCACCAAAAGGTTTTACACTTTTGTTGAAACACGTTTTTCTTGCTAGAAAAGCACTAGAGAGCACATAAAAAAACACAACAGACAATCAATAAAACAACTGTAAATGTTGGAATATTGTGTTTGTTAATGACAAAAACCAAATTAGTCGCAGACCACGTGACTCTTGTGACGAAGTAGTGACTGCTTTCATTTATTTTGAAGCCAAAATATGTCCAAGCGTCAGCTTTAAAAGCTGCTGGAGTCGACAGTATCCTCTCATCCTCAGTCATCAAAGGGATCTTGCAGGTTTTAGTTTGGGTGGGTGACTGCTGAAATCTAGTGGCCGGAGGTTTATTGCAAACTAAATGCTGTGAATATTTGCTTAATGTTATTTTGATTTAAATTTATAAAAAAAAAGTTTTTAATTATTTGTGATTTTATTGTACATTTAAGAAAAACAAATAGTTTTATACCCCCTTTATTGAAAAAGAAACAATCTTTTGGGATACCAAGTTGATGGTGAAAAAAATTCTATCCCAGATTAAAACTCTTCACCATTATTTGTCTTGACAATTCACAACAGTTGCAGAATTGTGTTTCTTTCCTTTCGTCAGCCCTTAAACCGGGTCACCTGCTGTTCGACTCGCATCATTCAAGTCAATGCAACAATTCACTGACTTGGAAATGATCCCACTATAAGACTTTGAGAGCCAGACAGTTCTCTGTAAATATTTATTAGGAAGAAGCAGAGGAATAAAAAGGGGCATTCATCCCAGAGACTGCTAACATGTTACAACGCAGAAATACTTGATAAAAGAAAAACAAACTGTTTAACTCTAAAGTGTTTTTCATTTTTATTAGCCTCTCCCCATTTCCGATTGCTCAAGAGTGGTTGTGGTTTGAGCTGCACAGAGTCTGTTCAGCCCTTTGGCAGACGGTACATGTGACAAGTAGGGACATCAATCTGATCTTGTCTAGGACTTGACTGCAGGCGAAACTGGATTTTATTAATGGCAAGTTTAGTGAACTGTTTTCAGATCACAGGTCTAGAAATGTAATTAAATGTATTCATTTCTATATTGAAAGATTTAATTTGTTTTCATGGAATCATTGAATTCAAAATTTTGAATATTTTCAAAGAAAAGGGCGTTATTCTTATTCCATTAATACAAAAATAATTGCTTAATTCTCAATGTTTTCATTTCGAAGCACAAGAACTAGCATGTCTACTCTTTTGATATTGTCTGGTGCCTCTATTCAGTTTTATTTCAAATGTAAAAGCGTTAGAATTTAAAAAATGTTTCATTTAGAAAACTGAATTCATTTTTTTTATTTATATATAAATATTTTATATATTATTTAGTTTAAACTGCTGCAATTACATTAACCTAACACTAGGGGGAGCAAGAAACAAATATGTTCAATTTTCTATAGTTGCTGCTTTAAATTGAAAAAGTGAAAAAAGGGTTAATACTATTCTGGTTGTCTTGTTTTGGTGTGACTCAATCGAATTCTAATTATTTTTATCACTTTTTTTAAGTAAATTGATTTTCAGGAGAGAAATCTTTTCAGGCTGTTGCTCCTAAGCTTTGGAACGATCTTCCTCTCTCTTTGCGCTTGATGGAGTCTACTGACTCCTTTAAGAAACATCTTAAGACGTTTCTATTTGTTCAGGCTTTGCCTTGAATTTCTCGAACTCCTGTGTTGTTCTCGGTATTATCTTGATCTTTAAAGTATATACTTTATTGAATATTGTTTTGATTGTTTAAGCGCTTTGTGACCCTGGTCTCGAAAAGCGCTATATAAATAAATATTACTTACTTACTTACAGCTTGTTCACAGAAAGAGGATTATTCTGATTTTCTTTTTCAATTTATAACAAAAATAACAATCATTTACAAATGTAAATTAAAATTACAGTTAAATGGGAGTTTTTAGGAACATATATTTTGTATAACTGAAAATCATTAATGAAAACCTTTTTTGGTAGGTTTAAATGAAAATACATGAAATTATCATATCATCATAATACTGGCCTAATGTTGTAGGAATGAATATAATAAACATTATGTGTTTGCAGTTGGAGGGAAAGTGCACGTGTAAGAAAAGAAAGACGACTACAGGTCAGTGCACATTGACTTTATCTTCAGCAGGTTGGTGGTGCAGGTTTTTTCCAGAAGGTTCTGGAACCTGGAGCACATGAGTGTCAGGTGGGTTGAGGTGCTCTGTAGATGTTAGACACACTTGAACCTTCAAAGCTTGAATTTTGGAAATTAATTTACTTTATGCTGATGATCCCTTGTTGTTGTTGTTGTTGTTGGAGCAATCAAAATACAAAGTTCAGAAAACCCCTTTTTCAAAACAAATAAACCCCAAAAAAACAAAGACCATTTAAAGGCACAACACACTTTTTTGGCTCATCCTACGTGTCAGAAGATTTCCCACAGTTTTCTTTTTAATATAATATTTAGACTTACAGATATATGATGATAATATATTATTGTGACGTGATTAGAGCCTCAAATACTATTAAGTGTTGTTCAGTAGAATTCAAACCAGATGATAGGATCTAATCTAACGACAGGGTCAGAGGTCAAATAAGGTCAGATGAGGTGATCAGATAAAACAGAAATGAACATAAATTGTGTTGCAATTAAATTTAATGTATATTTGTTGTCATTCTTAAGTTAAAATTAACTCTTTATTACTGCTGTACAAAAACATTTTTTTTAGCTTTTTTTTTCAGCGAAATGTAAGTCAAATTTATTTTAAAGGATTTAATAAAGTTTAAATAACAAGTACCTTTAAAACTCAATAAATATTTGTATGCCAAAGCTGCTTTTTCATCTTCAGGAGAATACTTAACTATTTAATTCACTTACTTTTCTAATACTTGTATTATTATGATGATACAATTGGTCAAATTAAACAGTTCCATTTATTTATAGAAGAAAATATGATTCCTGATCACATCCCTCAGATATTTTTTTTGTTGATCCTTGTATCGTTAAGGGGAAAATAACAATCATTATTTATTTCAATTGCTGAGATCCAGAAAGTCCAAACCCATACGACAGCGTCGAGGGCAGATGTTGGTTTTATTTTGAAAAGTCGCGGCGGAAGTCTGCCGCAGCACCCCGCCGCTCTTGACGGAGATGAGGAGACGCGCTGAGCGCTCTGAGCCTTAAATCAAGTGGAAGGTGGAGGAGAGAAGGTCTTGGTGTTGTTGGTCACTCACTTCTGCTGCTTCTCACTAGGTCCTGGACTTCAGTTGGACCCTCATATTAACTTTTCAAGTCCGGATTCTAACCTTCAACCCAACCATGAGGACAAACGTGTGGATTTATCAGGTTCTGCTGGGAGTCCTGGTCACTCTTCTGGACACACGTAGGTCATTTATCCCTCTTTAAATGTGTCTTTTTTCTCACTTTAATGACAAAAACGTTCATCCAAAACATTCCGTGACTATTTTAATTTGTTTGTTTAAACGTTGTAAAGAGGATCTGCTTCATTTAGGGGCTCCCCTTGGCGGACCCCTGCAGGGGCCAAAAGAGGGGGTTTACTTTGAAATAACCAGCTTTAAAATGAAAGGTAAACATGTGATAATGATGCAGTTTTGTGAGGAGATAAGTAGACACGCGCCTGCAGGTTGCAGGAAGAGTTAGAAGTTTCTCAGATGGTGATCCAACTCTGTCATGACACTTTTGTTAAGAAAGGTCAGGGTCATTTCACTAACACACGTGCACACGCGCGCGCACACACACGCATCTCTTGATCTGACTGTCCCAGGTTACTTCCACTCCAGTGATGAAGCACCAAATCCATTTAGCACCTCCAGGGTGCCAGTCCTGACCCTGGACCCCCCTACCCCCCTCCTGGACTCTGTCCTCGATAAAGACATAGAAACTAGGTGTGTATCAGGGGGGTGTGGGGGGGAGGACTAAGGGGGTCAACATCTGGCTGCTGAGTTCATGATCCAGATGTCCAGTCGGTCGACAGACTCAAACCCTCGACTGAGTTGACGTCACGTTGGTTGCACTTCAGGTTAAAAAAAGGTCCAGGTTGTTGTGACCCTCACGTTCGGCTCCATGGACTCTAGTTGTGGTTTTACCCTGTGATCCCCTTATTTCGGGAACAGAGGACTAACTCTTCAGACTATCCTGAAGTCTTAGAAATGTTTTGCGTCTGATGTCATGAGCTCTTTTTTTTTTCAAAGAGTCAGAACTGTTCATCAGAGCATTATATATTATATATTTAACTGTATTTTCATATGTAAATCTACACGTAACCTTTAGCAAGAACACAGACAATTACCCAAAGTCTTCATTCCAAAGTCATGTTTTCAGAAAGTTCATTGATTCCATATAAGAAAAAAATCCAGTTATTTTGATGCTATACATTTCCCTTTTTTTTTTTCTTTTTTTTTTACAAAAAGTTAAATGATTTGGATGAAAAACATGATTCTTACTTTTTTTCTGAAGTTTTACAAAAGCACTGTTTCTTTAGACATTTGCTGGACGAGAGTATTTATTTTCTTTTGTTGGTATTCCAATAGTGTCTTAATTGTCACCTGTGGAAGTGTTAGAAAGACATGTCAATCAATGAAAGGAGGGATGTATGCTGTGCATGCGAGTCAGTGTCGGTGGAAGAGGAGGAGGATAACCGTATTTTCAGGCCAAACACAGATAAGAATGTTGAATGTTGAGGCCAAGAATTGAAATCAAATCTGACTTTTGTTTGGACACTTGCACACTCCTGCCCTAGATTCTTAGGTACTAGTGTAGAAGACAGATTTGTTCAAGCTTCTTGTGTCTTACGAAGGTGGCTTGTCCTTACAAGGGTTTACCTGAAATGAGAGAGAATCTGTCACGATGTGGCCACTGTTAGAAGTTGACGTGTATCTTGGTTCACCTGTGAGGCGTCTACTGTTCAGACTGAAGATCAGAAAGATCCATGATACGTTCACTCTGGCTCCTAGAACACCGATTAAACGATGTATTCCTCGTCTCAATATCAACCTTTCTTGAAATGTAACATCAAATAAAAGAACAAAGTGCAAGGGAAGTTGATGAAGTCATAACTGCTTTCATTTTTTTTTTAAACCAAAATATGGCCAAACGTCAACTTTAAAAGCTTCTTGAGTCGAGTGTATCCTCTTGTCCTCAGCCATCATTGGGATCTGGCAGGATTTCCATGTTCCTTCATCTGCTTCCATCTAATGGTCCCAAGTGTAATTGCTACACAAAAATGAACATTGCGTCAATTTATATTAATTGTACATTTAAGAAAATATATATTTTTAAATTGACACACATTTTTGTACTATAATTCATAAAGAGCAATGATTGGTAACACATAGAATATGTTTGAAGACCAAAAAGGATAATCTATGTAAATCGCTACAGTGCTCGAAATAATGTTGCGCTATATATCGCAGTTTTGATATTTTCTAATAGCCCTAAATGATAAGATTGTAACTGTGGTCCAACTTTAATTTAGTGTCTGGTTCTAATCAAAAGACTTCATTATGGCATATTAGTTACCCCGAAATGCAAACCAGCGAAGTGCAATTTTTAAAAGGTTAAGGCTCAATCGTTTGCTAAAACACACTAAACCCTAATGAAAGAAATGAAAAAGAACCAGTGCAGAGAGTTTTTATCCACCTGGAGAAAAGATGACAGTAGCAGGTGTTTGGCCTGGAAGTGCATCTTCCCCTCACGGGAGTTCACACTAAACTTTGAACTTACAGTTGTTTCTCCTTCTTTCATTTCTAGTAATTCTTGGTTTGCACAAAGATATTCATATGCATAACAACATACTCAAACTTCATATTTACAAATAGCTAATTTATTAAGATTTACTTCATTTTTTTTACAAGTTCCTTACTTAAGTTTCTCGGATTGACATCAATATAAAAAATATACAGTAATAATGATATTATTATAGCAGATATAGTTCTGGTATTGGACCTGAATAACGTTCGGTATTTGTATTGTAGAACTTGGGTCAGTGAATCCCTAATGAAGACAACCCTATTGACAACACTTACCCATGAGTAGAGCTGAACGATGTAGGGGAAAAAAATATAACTAAGACTAAGATTCAGTATAGAACTAGAAGTTTTAATACAATCATTATAAAGGACATTTTGAATTGTAAAAATAAAAGCTTTAATTATTTCTAAATGACTCCATAGGCAGGTTGCAAATGTGACTTTGAATGTACAAACCACCACCTACTGTAGAGTCAACCCTACCCATGATTATTACTTACTTACTTACTTACTCACTTACTTACTTACTTACGTATGTCCCCATGTCCAAGTCTGTTTACCTCAATATCAAGATGTCAACATATGTAAACCAGACCTTGTCCTTGGACTGGAGAGGAAGATTTTTTGGAGGGTGTGATATTTTGCCCGAGGCAACTTGACGTACGGAATGAAGTAACCTATTGGGTATTTGATAGGGCTGGCTATAGAACTTTGGTTGTTTTTTTGGCACTGACTGAATTGTTTCAGTAGTATCGGGTATCGGTGCCCAGTTTCAATACCTTGTTGTGATGAAAACCTTATAACGTATGGATTCTCATGATGAAACCATGACAAAGGAGGGGAACATGAAATCAATGAGCTACTTGTGTTTTTTGCACTTGAAACTAGGGCTGCACGATATATCGCAAGAATATTGATATCGCGATACTGCATATCGCATAAGTGCAATAATTTATAATTATTTATTGTATAAACCAAGCAATTCTTAAAATGTGCACTACGACCAATCAAGCGCAACTTTGAATGCGCGTGGTCCCTATATGCTGCTCCGCTATTGGCCAGAACCAGCAGACACTCAGCTTCAGCAGAGGGCGTGTCTAGTAAATAAGCATGGCGGAAGACGAGGAGGGAAATGCCGATGAAGAAGACATGGTACCTCTGGGATTTGGAAATATTTCGGTTTCAATACAGACGACGAATCCCAAAAACATGTTCCTTGCAAGTCTTGAAGAAAAACAGTGGCAACAACGCAACTCTACACCACCACCTTAGGAACCACCACAAGGACCTTTCAACAACTGCACAGAAGACTCTGGTAAAGATGGGAAAGTGAAAGGCAACCTCACAAACCACTATGAAAGAATCGATTGCTTCACTCCGTATGAAAAAAACTCAACGCTAACCACAGCCGTTACGCTTTATATCGCAAAATGCACACTTTCAGTCAAGTCAGTATGTAATGATGGCTTTTTGAAACTTTAAAAGGAGTTCTTTCCGAAGAAATCCACTGCCTTCTCGCACATGTTTCACCTAAACTGCAATTCCAGTGACTTATAAAACTTGTCAAGACTGTAAAGGCAGAATTGCTTTTGCACTTTAAGTTACTTTTTTTTTTTTTTTAAATGTCTGCAGGTACAAAACCTGAATGTTCAACATGTTAACATATACAATGCAAATAAATGCAATATTTTCATTTTCTTTGGAGAATAATGAAAAAGACAGGACAGGAGTAAATAGGTCCTTTCTACATTTCAATGTATTCACATTGATTTGTGTATTGTGTTTTGTGTATTTGTTGATTGTGTTTAGTTTGACTTTTTCAAGACATTTTTAGGTGAAAGAAAAAATGTATCGTATTACTATAGATATCGCAATTCTAGATACTAATATCAAATATCGCACTTGTTTCCAATATCGTGAAGCCCTACTTGAAACTAAATTATTCTTTCTTCAAGATAACAGCATGAGTGCAAATGTACCGACTCAAGATTTGTACTATGTAAAAATTAATTTTCTTTTTGTTACAATTGATCTTCAAAAATGGTATCGAAAAAGGTAATTTAGGAATCAGTATTGAATAAGTATCCAGGTCTTAGTATTTACAGAAGAAAGAACAACTTGCCAAACTGTACACTTTGTGTCGTCTTGTGTCACCTTTCAGCAAAGTCTGCGATTTATGGTAAGCCATGAAGATCAGATTAAATTAAGAAAACAGAAGATTTAACCAAGAATGGTAGGTAATAAGTAAAAGATGGGTTGATCTATCAGCCCACAGACCGGACAAAAATCCGTCCCTCTGGAAATGTAAGTTGAATTGGTATAGGGCCTATAGTGTGGACAGGTACAGTAGGTGCCTCCTGGCCCATATGAAAGATAATGGATGGTAAATACAGCCAACGAAAGGTCTGAGAAAAGTCACTACCTTCACTGTATATTTTACACCTGTTAACATCGCCATCACATCACATCCTGTCACTCCTCAGTTTTGATTTCACCCAAACAAGGGTCCTGAGATGTCCCGCCTGCGAGGAGAGGAAGAGACTAAGTGAAATCTAATTGAGCAGCCTTGGCCAGACATCACGGGTGGAACCACAGTGTGATGAGTGCCAGATGTGGTCCACTAGAGCCCCAAACATTAATCGCACATCCTCCCCAAAAAAACCATTTTCAACCACGAGAACGCCTCTTAACGCTTCCACAGTTTACACAACTCTAAGTACACACACACGGGCAAGTGTGTCGCTGCAACCAGGGAACGTGAAATTTAAACCCTTTGTGATTGAGTTTAATCTCTGGCGGCGCTATAAACACGACGCTATTGTAAATAATTATATCCAAAGATACATTTGCAGTTAAGAGCCACACGGCTGACAGTAAACGGTTTATGTTACGGAGGGTTTGTGTCCTAAAATAGGGTTGTGTCCCTGTCTTGAACCCGCTCGGAGCTCGTCTGCGTGACCCGACGTCTTTGAAATAATAGAAGTCTTGTTTGATGTGAGCTCGCAGTAAAGTTGCGTGATACACGTTGTGATCTCGACATCGGCCCGCAGGTTTATTGTATCAGCAGAGTTCAGAAACCTAAAGCTGTGAGAAAATGTGTGACTGCGATTTCTCACTCACACTTGACTGAATCAGGGAACTTGATTTCTTAAGTTGTACTTTGATGATGTATCTTTAGGTACTTTAAAGAAGCCAACAGGTTATCATTGTTTAAAGATTTCTGATGGACTTTATGGCTGTGTATTGGTTAAAAATGTGTCATTGGTAGGTGTTTTAGCCTCGTTTACTGTAAGTTTTGACTATTTAATTACAATTTATATAAAAATTAAACTGGATTATTCAACTTTATAACATGATAAGAACTCTGAAGTAAAAAGAAGGATACTGACATGATGCATAACATTTAGTTTTGTTTATGTCGGGGGTTTTAACTGGTGTTGTAGGACTTGAAAGTTCCTGAAATGTATTTTAAACTAAAGTATAAACTGAGACTAAAGCTCAAGAATGCGACTCTGCACAAAAACCCTCCTGAATAAAATAAAACTTTATTTCTTGTCTTTTACAACAAAAAAACAATTTCTCTTGATCCCCATGGTCGCTCCATCTCTGGTTGCTTTTCCACGTCACAGTTCCGACCCGACTTGACTCGACTGGACGGGGGCCATCATAACATACACTTGAGGAAATATTCTACTTACCAAACACAAAAAGGTCTGGACCTTGTCCAAGTACCGCGGAACAACTTTCTGGAACGACACACTGGTACTCTTTCTCGTAGTGTTCGTGGCTTGCATTGGGAGTAACGCTATCAACCAATCAGTGACCAGTATCATATTTAAGTAACTAAAATAGTACCTACTGGTGAAAACAAAGGACAAAGCTGAGAAGGGCTTAGACCTGCCGGTGGAAAAGGGGGCGTCCGTGAACTCATCCCCACAGACTAGTGTGTTATGTTGTTTTTTTTAAGATTTTCTATATTATACATTATTGAAAAGTTTACATTTACTAGTTCCAATGACATTCATTTGAATCTGGCTCTACTGCAGATTTGGTAGGGCTGTCGTAAGAGCTCTGTTTCCTACCTTTTAGATGCTGTTTGAATTCTCTGTATAGCACAATATCTTTTGGCGTTACAATAAAAGATAAAGCACATTTTAAATCCTGCATGCTTGTCTAAATACATGGTTGAAGGTGGAGGTTGCAGCCATTCTCGTGTCCTAGGTTATGTAAGACAAGCTCCAAAATGACGTCTTTTCCTGCAGTCCTTAGTTTTCTGTCATGGGATGTCAGTTATCCTGACCTAGCTACTCAAGTTAGAAAGGCAGGGGTCAACAGTTCATTCCATGTCATGTTCAGGCAGACAGTCAATTAAACATTTTTTGGAATAGTGGAAAGAAAACAACAGTGCAAGCACGAACAAGCACTACACAGTGAGGACGAAAATAAGAGGTACTTCATCGGAACTCTGACTGAAAGGATGCAGCTTTGAAGTTGAAGACTTGTATTCTTTGAGAGGAGTTTTCGTGAGATGATTCAGGAAGTTAAGGTAAGGTCATGGAGATTAGACTAAAACCGCATGCTCAGAGGCAGAAACAACACTGCAGAAAACTGAAACAGAAAATGTTTCCTTCAACTGAGAAAAATCTCTAAATTTAGGAAAATGTTGTCACAACATGATCTGGAGCTTATAATCCATGTGTTTGTGTCTTCACGCCTGGACTATTGTAACAGTTTGTTTTCATGTCTTAACAAGAAGGATCTGTCTCGCCTGCAGTTAATACAAAACAGCGAGAATTCTGACCAGCTCTAGTAGAAGAACTCACATTTCTCCTATCCCTAAATCTCTTCACTAGCTGCCAGTTTCTTTCAGGATCAACTTTAAAATTCTGGTTCTTACTTTCAGAACTAGTCATGGTCAGGCTCCTCCTTACATCACTGATCTGATCCAGCCTTACACCCCAGCTCGGGCTCTGAGGTCTGTGCATCAGAATCTACTGATGGTTCCTGAACACGGTTCAGGACCAGAGGAGAGAAATCCTTCCAGGCTGTTGCTCCTAATCTTTGGAACGATCGTCCTCTCTCTCTTTGCGCTTGATGGATCTACTGACTCCTTTAAGAAACATCTTAAGACATTTTTATTCGTGCAGGATTTTCCTTGATTTTCTGAGACTCCTGTGTTCATCTCGGTGTTATCTTGACCTTTTAAGTATATATTTTATTGGGTATTGTTTTGTTTGTTCAAGCGCTTTTTGACCCTGGTCTGGAAAATATAAATGACTTACTTACTTTACTTACCTTTTTAATAAATAGAAATGCTGGAATCTTAAATCCTTTTGCCAATTGTGTTGGCATGTATTTGACTATTTAATGAATCGATTAAACATATCCCCCATTTAAAAATTATTGTATACATATTCATGGGACTTCCTGAACATTTAGTGCAAACTGGACACCCAAGAAATAGTGGGGTTTTTTACTGCCAAATTTATTGTCCTATTTCAACTTGCTAACAAATTGCTAATGTTGAAATCTGCACCTTAAATCTGCGCCAGAATCTAAGAAATTGCGTCAGTGAAGATTGTTAAAAAAAAAAGTTTTACGCTGAAACATTAATGTAATGTCTTTATCTGTAATTCAGAGACAATGCTGTCAGGTCCTCCTTAATGCAGTATTGGGCAAGAGCTTTATCCACAGGGCTTCGTGCTTCGCCAATTCTTGTAGCCCAATGTAGCTCAGGCATTACCATTGTACCCCTAGGTTACCGCCAAAGAGTGTCTTGTTACACCAAGCCTGTCAACTGGAACACTCTTATACCAGGAGAGTCTCACTCCGTCTTGTAATGACTGACTTGTTGAGAAAACAATTCATCCATTATATGTATTCAAAAGGGAAAAGATGCCGTCCAAGAGTTGTCAGAGTTGTCTTTGTCTTAAGGAGGACCTGACAGCATTGTCTCTGAATTACAGATAAAGACATTACATTAATGTTTCAGCGTAAAACTTTTTTTTTTAACAATCTTCACTGATGCAATTTCTTAGATTCTGGCGCAGATTTAAGGTGCAGATTTCAACATTAGCAATTCGTTAGCAAGTTGAAATATGACAATAAATTAGCAAATGTATTGCAAATAATTTAGGACTGTAACTATTGAATACTTTACTAATCAAGTATTCAAGTGAAAATGTAATGCAGTGATGAAATGTTTTTAGATACTTAAAGAGTAATTACTCTTACACAAAATGCCAAATAATATTTGAATCAGTATTCAATATAGTTTTAAAACGAATATAAAACAACTTTAAAACATAAAATCAAACATCTGTATATCTTTAATGTATAAAATAGGAGGTAAAAATGACCATCAACTTAACCATGTTTATTTTATGTGTTATGGCATTTAAATACTTGGTGTGAAGATGATTTTAGGCAATGTAGTTAAAAGGTCAAGGTGACCCGGAGGACAGAGAACAAATGTGTTTGTGGTAGCCCTTGTGTTGTTGACCCTGAGATAACACAAGGGATAAAAGTGTACCAGGGAAAAAAATCTTACCCTTCCCTTAACTATGACTCGATTCAGAAAAGTATGTTAGTAATATAATAAGTATTTATGAATGTTATGTAATGAATCTGTTGTTTTTTTCTTAAAATAAAATAAAAAACTTGCCTATGTTGTTCAGAAAAGATTTATGTATGTAAAATGTTCAGAAAAATCGGGATATTTAGCAATTTCAGTGTAATGTTATCTTGACAGTGTACATAAAATCTTAAACGCATATGCTGAAAAAACTTTCTTAAACGAAATATATGTATTTGTTCTCAACAGTTAAAAACACCATGAATACCATCAAGCTCTCATCACTATACCACTCCTACCTCCCTTTTCTGTCTGCTGGTTCTCATCACTCTCAAGATAAGAAAAGGATTCCCGTGCTAACGAATGAGGCTGCTGTTGAAAAGGTCTTTTTTTTCGCGTTATCTTACAAGACAACACTGTTGTCAGACGTTTAACCAAAACCCGTCCAAATACTCACTTAACCCTTGATTGATGATTCTGTTGCCGCCGTAGAGGATTTGACATGTGTAAGGTATCTAGGAAAGCAGATACCTGAGGCTTTGTCATGTCAGTAACAGGTATATGATGAAATTAAATCTGTCTTGGAAAACATAAACATGAAACTGAGCAATTGTAGCAGTAAAAGGTTTGATCTGATGAGTTGATGATCTTGCGGTTCTTCCTGTATCAAGCAGCCGGTGTATCGCTCGTCTAACTATGCTCTAGTTCTGTCTTTTCTAAAATGATTTTCGACGTGTGAAGAAATGATCTAAACTGGCCTGAACACCCACCGAGTGTCAGCTGCAGATGTGTCAGATGGCTTGATTTGTTAAAGTCCCCGTGGAAGTGGTCCACTAAGCCCACTCTGGGAACCTCAACAGTCATGTATCTCCAGTAAAATAAACCAAAGCAGTTTATAAAAGCAGCTGTTTTAGCTTGCGAAAGCAGTAAAACATGAGATATGCTTTTATGAGTATCAAATCACGGAGCGGAGCAGCGAGCCACATCAGCGAGCATCATTCTGCTCTCTGGACTGTCATCACAGTTCAATCTCACAAGAGATGGAGGGAATATTGAAGCCTCGCGTTATTCACATTTTCCGATAGACCACCAAGGAAATGAAGGACAGAAACGGTCAACATTGTCGGTTATTTATTTGATAGAACCTCAAGGCTTACTTCATTGTTAACAGACCCAAAATATAAATCTCATGGCACTTTTACTGATACTTAGACATCCTGAAACTGTGGAGTTGGACATAACAACTCACCAGGACACGCTGTTGCTGCCCTTACAGTAGAGATGAATTATATAGAATGGAGTCTATTCTTTGCATTGTTTGCTTAAAAACATGAACTTAAATGAACCTTTAGATTCCCTTTTTTTTTTGTTGTTCAGGTTTCAGCCAGATGTCGTGCCAGGCCAAACCTTTTTTTAAAAGAAGCGAAAACGTTTGATCTAACCACATTAGTCAATTGTCAATTTGCATTTTTGACAGCTGCTTTTGAAATTAATCAAACCTCATCGCTTATCTTGCTCACAGATAATGTCTTTATCTCGAAAAGTTATCAACAGCTTATATTCAAATTTGAGTAAAAGGTTGATAAAGGACAAGGAACAGGCGATTGATTTAATGGTGTCGTCGGAGTAACCGTTGTCTTCTAAGAAAATTGCAAAACATGACTTTATAAAACACCGTCATACACAATAAAATCTATGGAAAAAATGGCCTTAAAATGATGACGAGAACAGAAAAATTGTTATGCAATGTGGAAAAATAAAATAAAAATATAACTTTTTGCTAGAAAGTACAATAGTGCATGGAGAAATATGGACAACATAATACAATTTTTGTAGTTTTCGTCTGCTACTCTTTCCCCTACTCTGGTATAAAGGTTGGTAAAATGTTACATTATTATCAGTACAAATCCGCTGCTTTGCAGAGAACCATGCCTTGTGAGTGTTTTTAGGATTATTGTTTTGTCTATAATTCCTGTGAAAGATGCTTGGAGGGATGGATAGATCCATCTATCCAATGCAAGACTTGTAACAGTCAGAGAAAAAGGTACTGCCATAGTTCAAATCGGCATGTTCAGATAAAATAGAAAGAACTTCCCAAGACTGATTTATTTCGATCTGAAAGTGAAGTCACCTCTTGGAAATGACCGACCAATGAGAAATTAGGCTAATGCTAGAGATGCTGAGGTATTTAATTTGTATTTTTTGCTACAGGTGAAATAAATTGTTCTCCTTTTAGTAGTCAAGCCAATGCAAATTTATCTTAATTAACTTTGAATGCAGGGCTCGAGACCAACCCGTAAGTGAAGCCATGTGAGGACAAGAAAAGGAATTTAGTCAATTCCGGTGATTGCAAATCAAAACAGATGTCCTGTTGTTTCTTTTTTTTTACAATCTTTGCATATTGATGTAACCTCAGTTATTATTTTGTTTTGGTTCAGTACAGTAAGCAAAAAAAACAACATCAATTTCATTTTCAAAAGGCCATAAATTGGATGTCAAATTCTCATTGACTCCCAGTGTTTGATAGAGGTTGCGTCACTTGTCTAAACTGATAACAGTTACATTTGTTCAAATAGATTCATTACGTCGCTATCTTAGATAGCTCATCTTCTTGGATCTGTACAACAATGTTGTAATCCTCATAAACAAAACTTTAAATGAAAGTATTGAAGCTTAATCCCTCCAAAATCCTTCAAATCTTTTTGAATGGTGTCAACTTTTTTTCCAATAAAAATCCAAGTTAGCTGGAAACAATCAGATCAGACTTAATTAGGATAGGGAAGAGCCTCAAAGGAGAAATGCTGGAAAGTATCAAGAGCAACAGATTTCCCTTTAGTCGCTCTCCAGCTTCTTAATGAAACCTAACATGAGTGGTTTTGTTCTCGTCCTTCTTTCAGGTTGTTGTAGAGGGTCTCGACAGTCCTTGCAGAAGTTTGAGAAGAGCGAGAACCACATGCTGCTGTGCACCGACTGCCCACAACACCCGTTGGTACGGAACAGTCGATCGCAAGAACACTGTGCTCGCAAGTGTAGGAAAGTGAAGAGCTTCAACTGCAGGTTGGTGAACTTTCATTTAAAGTTTTTTTTATTACATGCTTTTTTCGTCGGCTGGCTTCACCTGCCTTTGTATTGATTTCCTACTGATTGTATGATATACTTCTGTGTATATACAGTATATATATATATATATATATATATATATATATATATATATATATATATAAATGCACACACTACAGAAGTACAGAAAAGGGGAGAAAATAACTCATTAAAAACATTAAGATTATTTAGATCCTGACTCGGTCTTTGATGCCTTCGGTGTGGTCGATCCATGCTACAGCTTAGATAAGAAAGTATTCCGACTGCTTCTTTCTGTGGCAAAGTAAAAACTCTTAAATATTATGACGTAGCGTGTCACATGACTAGTTTAATGTTAGAACAACTACACAGTACAGGTATTTTGTTAGTATCACACTTGAGAAACATAACCATACTAGAGAATAATCATCAAGATTTTGAGTTTTGATTTTGCAGTCCAACCTATAGTAACAACCTATAATGAATACATGGTCCAAGTACACTTTGTTAAAGTTTCTATCTCTCTGATTTAGCTAAAAACTGTAACGAATACCAAGGGAATGATGATGATCTGATCTGCTCTGCTTCAAGCAAAAAAGTCATGTTGGACAGTCTCACATTTTACTGTTGTATCTTAGGTCCATAAATATTTTCACGACTGCACAACTCAAAGACCTTTACCTTTTCTAAATATTTTTCATTTATTGTTTTTTCTTCACAGGAAATATAATATTTTTAAATCATTTCTGAATCATGCCTGTTTAGGCAAGAACTTTAAAGGCAAGAGGCCATTAATAATCTCAGGGTTTATTAACCATACAGAAAAAAGTGAAAATGCATCCTTCATATACAAATTTAATGCAAAATGCAACATTTCATATCGAATTTAAAGGTCGACTCATGTCAAACTCAAACTCTCCTGACCTTTTTAGAGGTCTAGCCAGCTGTAATCAAGGCCCGCTTTGTTTATACACCGACTCCCTTGGAGGTGGATTGATGACGTGCGGTGACAAACCTTGATGCTTGACCAATCACAGCAGAGTGGGGGTGGTTTTGGTTAACAAGATTGAAGCTCCAGAGAAACAGTGGGTGGGGCTTAAGTACATTTTTAATGTTAATATTATCTGGTCCTGCAACACAGACCGTGTTTATAAGGAAGTTCAAAGTAGACTGTACTTTCTGAGGATCCTCCGATCATTTAACATCTGCAGGAAACTCCTCTGTGTGTTCTACCAGTCTGTGGTGGACAGTGTCCTGTTTTGTTTGTTTATTTTTGATAAGGAGGGCTGGCTCTGTGGTTGGCATGAAGCTGGACTCACTGGTGACAGTTCCTACTGTCACCATGGATGATGACAGTCATCCTCTCAACACTCCACACAACAATGCTCCTCCCATGATGCAACACTAATAGACTCAGGGACTCATTCATTTCTCATGCTATTAGATTGTTTAATTCAGATTTTGGGGGCAGGAGTGGAGTGAAAAGATATTTCATGTTAATCTTTGTTTCTTTTGTCTTTGTTATTTGTCTTTGATCTATTTTCTTTATTTTTAGATTTAGATTGTTTTATCTTGCCCTTTTTTTTAATTGTAATTTGTTCCTGTTCTTGTTTCATGAATCTATCGTCTGTGTTGCTTTATGCTGGAAAAACAATTTCCTGAAGGAGTCCTTCGGAGGGATCAATCAAAGTTTATCTATCTTTCTATCTATTTCAATGAAAACATGAAAATGAGGCGCTCTCTTCAGGAAACACTTAAATCAACACAGTTGCCCTTTAAAGAATTAAGTCAGACAAGTCTCGTCCCAACAAAGCTCGACATGCCAGGGCATCCCAATAAAAACACCTCCACTTGCTTCTCTCGATGTGTAGTAGAAGCTCTTCTAGTATTCCGTAGAGTCCCTGAAGACTAAGTGTTATCTCTATGGGAGAGTCAAACTCATTGTGACAGCTTGTTACCACTATTATCTTTTCAGCAAGGATTTGTGGTCATACATGTCAGTGGAAACATGTCATAAACCATTAAATAAAGAGTTTTGCCTCAGGTTGAAGGACTCCATCCATTCTTTCTTCTGGGAAGAGGCTTTGGAGCATCAGGACCACAACACAAGAAACCACTTTCTTTTTCCACTCAACAGTGGTTTTGCTCTGTGTAAACATTTATTGAAAACTACTGAATTCAATTATTCAATAAAAAAACAAAACAAAATCAACGTTTAAATTTATAAGATATTGAAGTCAAATATTGGGAAACATTTTTTACCATTAAATGCCTAAAGAAAATACAATATTAAAAAAAAAAAGTTTCACCATTCGAAATGTTAAATTCATCCATTCATTAAACTGATTCATAATTTTCCATTCTTATTGATGGAATGACAGGAGAAATACTTGAGTTCTAAACAAAAAGACGATCCGACGTGTGACTACATTTTTATTTTGTTTGTATTTGTGCATCAAACTGTAAAAAACGGTTCTGGGTCTCATGTGTTTACTGCCCAAAGTTATTTCTGCTCCACCAGGATCTACATATTTCCAGAATTTATCGTCTGTTTACCTTCTACCTCTTTCCTCTGCAGGGCCTTCAACTTCCAAAGGCAGAACAGGAGATGTCACTTGCTTCCCTTCGACCGTTTCACTCACGGTGCGCAGAAGCAGGCCGACACCAACTTCACATTGTATGAAAATAAAGGTAAAGATATTGATCATTCATTCACCTTTGTTTAAGATTCACTTTGGCAAAGTGATAATTAAGTATATTGTGCTGTCGTCGTCAGATTGTTTATCTTCACTGAGCGCAATAAAATGATTCCCTGCTGTCGAACTGCTATAATGTGGAGATAGATACAATTGTGAACATGTGTCCAGCTTGAGTGTTGTGTAAACTGAATGTTGCTTACAGTCACCCATGAAATCAGCACTAAATAATGAGACAAGTGTCCTCCCTGGTGTGTTTTGGAAACAAGTGGAAGCATTAGTTTCATCCAGGTAAAGATTCTGTCGTCTGCACTTTCTCAGAATATACTCGGGAGTGCGTCAACAGCATCAAGGACAACTACAGAGGGAGGAGATCATGGACTAAATCCAATTTAACCTGTCAAGCCTGGTCTGATAACAACATCAACGACCACATGTGAGTCTTTTTTTTTAATATTCCTTACCTTTCTTTATTAACATCAGCAGCTGTAACAATAAGAAAACACACTTTACAAAAGTGTGGCGTGGGGGCCAGACGTGGCTGTATGAGTCATTTGAACGGCGCTTATGAGGTTAGAGACTGAAGACATTCCGGCTCGCAAACATTTTATTAATTACTTATTTTCTATTATTAGTTACCCTTAATGACCTTTTTTTTCCCCCACATTTTCTTCTTTTCTTTGTTCTATTTTTTGTGTATATCTTGTTCCTAAAAGTCTATTTTTTTTAAAAGGACAAAAATATTTTATACAAAATGTATACAAAAATGATTTATTGGTCATCGTGTCATCGTGTCATGGCATTGTCCATTCGTTCTTTTCACTTGATAACCCTCTTTAAAAAAGTCAGAATATTAGTAAGTAAGTAAGTAAGTAAGTAATATTTATCTATATAGCGCTTTTCGAGACCAGGGTCACAAAGCGCTTTAACAATCAAAACAATACTCAAAACAGTACATACTTCAAAGATCAAGACAACACCGAGAACAACACAGGAGTTCGAGAAATTCAAGGAAAAGCCTGAACAAATAGAAACGTCTTAAGATGTTTCTTAAAGGAGTCAGTAGACTCCATCAAGCGCAAAGAGAGAGGAAGATTGTTCCAAAGCTTAGGAGCAACAGCCTGAAAAGATTTCTCTCCTCTGGTCCTGAGCCGTGTGCGTGGAACCATAAGTAGATTCTGATCCACAGACCTCAGAGACCGAGCTGGGGTGTAAGGCTGGATCAGATCAGTGATGTAAGGAGGAGCCTGACCATGAATAGCTCTGAAAGTAAGAACCAGAATTTTAAAGTTGATCCTGAAAGAAACTGGAAGCCAGTGAAGAGTTTAATATATATTATTAAATAATATTATAAAATGTGGAAAGGATGTTGTTATTAATTCACACGCTGACTACATAAATTCAACATTTGTTGTTTTTCTAACGTGTTTGTCTCACCCTCAGCGTATAAGGCATTATCAATAAACAATAATCCAAGTGGAGAGTGAACATTCACAGCATGTAGCTTGGTTATAGATTAATGCATGTCCAATAAAAATTGAAGGAGCCACTTGGGGTAAGTAGAGCAACATAACCTGCTGAAATATAATTTGGGTTCATCTAGTTTTTGAACCATTTAAAATTCTCTCTGGACCACCTAAGATGCATTGAGGGACTAGATGAGGACCTGGACCATGAGTTGGAAATATTTGCTAGAAATATTCACTATTTCCCTCATTTTCTACCCACCTTCATGTCGAGAGACAATATAGTGTGGCTTATTTCCAGAGTAATTGCGTGATCTAGCATGTTTAGCATGTTATCTTCCACTACAAACACGCTTAAAATAAATACTTTTTTTCTGAGCAATTTCTCACGTCGAAGCTTTAATACAAGATAGATGTTACAAGCGAGTAGTATAGAGGTATTTGGATGTTTTTAAGTGTCTTTTTTGGATGACGACAACTGCATTAGCATGGATAGCATTTCAGTCTATGACGGATTACTCGGAAAATAATCCCAACCCTCAGTCAATATGGGTTGGAGTAGAAAATCATTGAAATTTCAATTTGGGGTGAACTATCCTTTCAATATTTATTAGTCATTTTGCATCAGGAGACTTAAATAAAACTTTAGTACCAAGTCCTGCCAAACACTGACGTTTTGTTGGCTCTATATACTCTTCCTACCCCTCGATGTCGTTTTCCTCTCCCAGGTGCAGCTTGCTTCCATTAGGAATGCTCTGTCATTGTTTATTTGACATGCATGTGAGTTACCTTCCCAAACGGCCAACATAATGTCGGACAACACTGCGGCGGCATGTTAGCGACTTTTAACTTCCAAGAGGTCAAAGGGTCTTGGCTGTGGGGAGATTTAGGACCGCCGAGGGCTAGCTAACATGGGACTTGCCCCCGCTGTGTGAGAATTACCTCCATAATGACCCGCGCACCATTTGAGTTTCAGGTAACTATTATTTTCATGCTTGACCGATCACTGCGAGGCAGGGGTGATTTCTCAGGAGGCTTCCTTCCAGGAATGGGGCTTCCACCTGTTTTCTGTATTTACCGTTCCAATCAAATATGTGAGGGATGTGTGCTGATGAGAGAGTCCGAGGGCAGGACATTTCTGCGCACTTTAATAAGAATGAAAAACATGGGCCATTTATTTATCCGCTCTGGAAATGTATATTTCCCCAAGAAGGGTTAGCGAGGCTGTGCTTGGGTTTCGTTGAGCACTGATGGCAGATGTCAACCTCATTCCTCTATTATCCTGATCGCTTTTTAATGTCTACACGACCTACGTCACATGTTTCCACTGGACATCGGCCAACGTTTTAAACATTCAAATTCTTGTTCTTACCGTGTTAAGCCCAAAGCAAGTGAGAGTGGCGTGGTATGCTGTGGGTGATGGTATCACTAGTACTGTACGTTCTGAAATAACTGCAAATATTTTCATACCACCATCAGGAACTTATGAGTCTTTGCTTGCCAGTCTTGGCACCTCTTTAAATGATCCTCCTACTGTGCTGACCGCCATCCAACCTTCATTCTACTCTTTTTTTTACTGGCTCTCGTTCTTACTTCCTTTAGGAAAATATGGCCAGTTTTCTTTTTAAAGTGACACAAAGAACATTTTTCAATTATTTATTTGATTTTCTGTTATATTTGGTTTAATTTTGAGATGCCACAACTCGTGTAGTAGAACTCTTTAGCTATTATATACTTACCTAGAGACACTTGCTACAAACACTTTTTCATTTTTCTGGAGATAAAATCTTGTTTACCATAACCACACTCACTCTGCTGACTAGTCAAACATCAGGGTTTGTCATTGCATGTCATCAATCCATGAGGTCTCCACCTCCAAGGGACACGTTGTATAAACAAAGCTGGCTGGAGGAGGAGTGAAGCCATTTATTGCGTCAAAATGGACTGCGCTCTCGTAACCTCTTGTTCGCCGAGATTTCAGAGAGGAAGTCTTCAACATTGGAAACATGTGAGTGAGTCAGGAGTTGGGTTTTCACATTAGTTGACCTATATGTTACCAAGAAGATAAAACCAGAAACTGACACAACAAGAATTTTTATGTCGTTATTCAAACCAATTCACAGTTTTACCTTACCTTACCTTACCGTATGTGGAAATAGTGCATTGGGTGACCCACTTCATTGCAGTTACACTGTTCTGAAATTAGGGGGAACCAGAAACAAAGTCTTCAATCTTGCATTTTGCTGCTTTGAAAGAAAAAATGTCAGATGACTCAATCAGTATTCTTAGTAAACAATATAATTGAATTCTACGAAACCTATGCCCTTTGTGCCCAGTACATTTAATGAGCTCTCAAAAACAAAATAATAAATGGGTTGTTTAAAAACATGGAAAATGTTCAAACTAATTTTTAATATTTTCTTTCTACAATTTTTCATTTAGATATAGATAATTATTTAAAATATTCCATATATACTAAACATGTTTTTTAACTCTTAAAACGCTTTTTGTTTTTATTTTGTCACAAAGCACACTTCTCTAATCAGCTTCTCTAATCCTCTGAAAACTCGTACACACAACACACTATAAAACCAACAATTAAATAAAGACTTCCCAACTATAGTTTGCATTATGGAGAGTTTTTGTGTTAAATGTAACTGTTATATAAACAAGGAATGGCAGCTTTATTTATCCCCACTTTGTTTGTGTGTTGTTAATTATCCAAACATGTCTACAGTAGGCCAAATACTCTCCATATACTGATTACCTGATGAGAATGTCATTAAATATCCATTGTTTAATAAGCATTATTCAATCTGCTCTCAGAACTGTTTGAGTTCCTCAAGTTAAGATTCCGTCATACTTTTATTAAAAAGATTGAGTCAACATGTTTGGTTTGCCTAAATTGAAGCATGTGTACAACGTGTCTGCCTGAACTCCCAACGGGAAAACTTGCTGGCAAGAAGATGAATAACTGGCTAACATCTGTTAGCACAACATCATTACAGCTAACTTGCTCCCATGCTGCAATCTTTTATAGACTTGCAGTACATGGAGGCTCTCGAACTTGAACCTTGTAATTCTGTTTGTCAATACAAGATATTGTAGTAAGACAGCAATTAAGTGACCTCCCTTTTTTCTATGCCAGATACTTTGAAATATCTTCTTTTGTCTCTCTTTCTTTGTTGTTATATAAGTTTGAGTCAGTCCACTGACTCATGGCTGCTTAATAAAGTCCAGATTGAAAAAAAGGTGTGAATACACTGGACTGGATAGTGTCCTGTTTGAATAGGCGGACAGTGTTTCCTGTTTTTTTTCCTGTTTTATTTAAATCCAGTCAACAAATAATTTTCACTTGACAAAGAACTTGTGTTATGATATGCCAGGGTATTTCCATCTAAATAAACTGATGCTGATTTATGACAACCAATGCATACATAACACATGCTGGATAGAAGGGCTGGTCCACTGATTGTTGTGTAAAATTTAAAACAAGAATAAAAAGTTAAATCGTCCTTGGTTTGATTCCCTGATAACTTACCATTCAGTCCGGTGCGACACATTTGTTAGAAGAACAGAGTCAGAAAAAACAGTGGTAATAGAACTCCATGAACCTGAAAAGTGGGTCTTCACCAAGTGGCTCATTCATATCTAAGTTGCAGTTTTTGTTTCGCCCAGTATTATTCATCAAAATCTATCTATAGTCCAAATTCATTAAATCACAATGAGCAAGCATTTGGTGAGGAAAAAGGTCAGTTTACAGAGCAGAACCAGATTTCGGTTGAGCTGGGAAGGAGAGGGGGAAAGGGACAGCCTAGGAGAGAAGTTAGATCAGTGTAAAACAGGGCCCTGAAGTGCCTATCAGGGAATGCAGTAGAAAATGAATGAATGAATGACTGTTTGTGACTACATTTGAAACATATGAGCCAATTACTGAAAAAACCTATACATACTTCAGTTAGTGTTAAACATATTACGTTTTTTAATATAAATATATTTTATTACAATATTTACCTCTATATGCTTTTTTTAATCTTTACATTTACTCTAATTCTGGGCCTGTTGAAACATGTATATATCCTTCTGTGAGTCTCACTCACCTTATACTTGTTATTCTTCATTCCCTTTGAAAAAACTTACCTGTGTGGTCCAAATGAAATTGTATCTATATCCTCATCCAGGCAAAGTATCTTTAGGTAACCAGCATTTTTATGTTCAGCTCGTCCCACCCTTCCTGGATTCCTAAATTCCTTCAAAACACATATAAACATGCTTGTTTTTGTTTGCGTATCACTGCTCAGCCTGTGGTGATGATCTCCAGTTCAGTCTAATTTGCAAAGAATACATAGCAGACAAAAACCTTCTCTGTCTCATGATACTTGAGCTGTTAATTTGGTCCTTCTTGTCTGATTTGCTTTGTGTTTATCCAGTTATTCATATCCCATCACAAGTATTGTTTTGGTCAAGACATTGTTAGATTTATTCTCGGCTGAAAGCAAATTAAAAAAAACAACACAATTTATGGATAGGTGATACAAAGAAACATTAGGTTTGGGGCGGATGGTTGGGAATTGTTGGCTCTGTTGGTCTTCAACATTTGGAGGGCCTAGTTCAGAGCTCTGGGGTAGCTTGTGTTTCTGCTCTCGAGGCTCGTCTTTCATCCAGTTGGTGGCAGATGTTTTGGTTGGTTTGGGTCTTGGTTGCCAGTGGTATTCTTCTGTGCAACCTCTTTGAGTCTGAGCACCTGAGCCACACCTGACTTCCTGGTTCGGGGGGCTTAGGTAAGCTACCGAGTCTGCGATGTTGGTAACTCCCAATGGGTTGGTGGATTACTGAGGGATGGCGCTCAGATTTGCAGAACTGGAAATGTATCAGCCAAAGCAAATGATAACTCCTTAAAACTACTTGCTGTCTTTCTCATTACATTTTCTTCACATCAAACTGCCTTCAGTTGTATAGTCGAGTTTAGTTCCATTTTATGTAATAGATAGAAGGATATTACAAACAAGTTTTTCCACATTAACTCTTTAATTTTTGACACAGCAAATTTATCAACTGAAGGTTTGTTCACTTATGAAAAAAAAATGCTGCTTAAAAAAAGCCCATTTGCAGGATGTGAAATCATCTTATTGGCCTGAAATAATACGTTTAAGTATTTACCGTGGAAAAGATTTAGCGTTAAAACAGAAAAGAATACAACTACGTAAAAAAGAACAATAATAACTATGAAAAACAAATCAATGAATAAAAACATAAAACACTTCTGTATCCATCCAATTCATCGTGGCTTAAAAGTATTCTTGAATGGATTCAGTATGTTGTATTTCTTGTAGAAACTCTCTGGGCCCTCACAACGTCTCAGTTAACTGGGACAAATTAGTTTTAAAGGCGATCAAACGCTGCCAACAAAAGTCCTGCTTGGACGACTCCAAGTGGTTCGTAGCATTGTTCTGAGTTGTTGGCAGTCATGGCACTGTGACCGTGTCTGGCTGCCTTCACACATGAGAGCTACGATAGGGTACGAACCAGCCAGGAAATCATGCAAAAGGCTCTGAGTAAAAGAGGCTTGGGGACTTCAACATCCTACGCTGTACTGTGATGTTAAAGAGTTACACCGACTGCTCACACACACACCCACAAACAGACTTTACTTTATAAACCAGAGGAGCAGCCAAGGGTGCAAGCACTCCATAAAATGTATTTTAACAGCTCACAGTATCAGTTAACACTTTCAATAACGTGTGTCGGCTTCCCTGTAGGTTCTATCCCGATCGCTACCCTGCACACGACCTGAGGGAGAACTTTTGTCGGAATCCTAGCAACGATCCAGGTGGTCCATGGTGCTACACAACAGACCCGAATGTGCGGGCTGAGGAGTGTGGCATCCCCAACTGTTCTCAGGGTAAGACACATCCTGATAGTTCATTCATTTTTACCAAAAAAATGGAATGTTTCTTTCTTTCTTCAGAGCTTTGTATGACCTGCAATGGCGAGGATTACCGGGGAAAGGTTGACCATACAGAGAGTGGAAAAGAGTGTCAGAGATGGGACTCGGCGAGACCTCACAAACACAAATTCCAACCTAAAAAGTAAGCATACGAGTTCCACTGTTGGAATACACAAATTACTCACGATGCTTTCGCCCCTTCCTCTCAGACACAGAGATAAAGATTTAAGAGACAATTACTGCCGTAACCCGGATAATCGCCTTCGGCCGTGGTGCTATACGATGGATCGTAAAACCCAATGGGAGTACTGCAACGTTACAGTGTGTGGTAAGACACCCCTCCTCTATTATTGACTTGATCAGAAACCTTAAATCCCATATTAGGCCCATAATTGCTTATTTTGTGTGTTGCCGTACTACATTCTCTTATTCTGTACAACACGGGCATTAAACATTTCTCTTTCTGATTATAATAATATCAAAACATTTTGGACATTACTTGTATGTATTCATGTTTAATAAGATTCCATAGAAAGTCGTTTTACCTTTATCCCCGTATTGTATCGCAACAGTTGAAACTCTTTAAACAATGTAAAATGCAACACTTGCAGAAAATGTAAGGTATAAATACTATATAATATCTCGTAGAATACTGCCTATTATTATTAGTAAAATGTGTTCAGATCACTTAGCTGGCTGTCTTAAAATAAGCTATAATCTAGAAATAATATTTCCTGCCTAGATGAGGAATTAATAACCAGCTCCAAAAGCAGTAAGTGGAATAGAAAAAAGTGTATCATAATAAGATTATTATTTTTAGTTCATTAATCTGGTGCCTTTGCTACAATAAATGGTTGTTTTTTTTCTGCTTGGAATACATAAAAAATCAAGCAAAGTCATAAGTATTGATTCACTGTATGAGCAACATTTTTTTTTGTAGAATAATCACATTATTCATGCCGAGTCAGCTTTAAAACGTCCAAATTAGATAGACCTTAGACCAGACTTACAGCGTGTATTGCTGAGTTGTACAGTATTTCCTGATTGTTACACAACATTTATGTTGCTACACTGATGACGAATGGCTTTTAAAGTCCCCCTTCTTAGTGTGCGATATTTAGGAAACCGCAGTTTAAACCTGCTGTGGCAGTTTGTGGTTTTGGGGGTAAAGAGGTGTGAAGGGGTCTGGAAAAGGCTTGACTCTGTGGTTTTGTGGTAGTTGTTGTGAGCTCAGTAATCGCTTCCTTCTCTCCCCTGCAGAGTCTCACAAGACTTTTGTTTACCCCGTTGGACGTTTCATGTGGTGCACGGTTTCAGAACATCTAAACCATCAAGGTCGTTTTTTGAAAGCCGGCTTTAAACAGACTCTTGCTATGGTAAAGCCAGGAGAAAACAGCCTGTTTTCAGATCATAATACAGGTTGTTTAGGGGTCATTAAGTTGTCCTTAAGATTCATTTCAAATCACACAACAGATCCTAAAGTCACTAAGGGCATACTTACAGTAAATCAAATTGTACCACAGTTGAGCATTCCAGCGCTATTATGTTATGCTAGCATCCACTTAAAAAGTGATTCATTTGACTGTTTTCACATGTGTCAGCATTTTCAATCTGTTGGGGTAAGATTGACTTATTTTGACTTCCTCAAGTTTCCAAAGCCAGCGCCGAAAATTCCAGTTGCATCATCAAAAACAGAAGGAGAGGGTTTAAAGAAACTGGTCATTAGAGTGACTGAACTGGCACAAATCTATAGAATATAAATTTCGTTGAGCTGCCGATGAAGTATTTGCGAATTGACCTCATCGTATCCTGGTAATCGGAACGGCTGGAATGGCTTTACCTCGGACAGCTGGCTTACAGACGACAGAGAGATTTATGACTTTAAATGACTCTGTACTAGTTTTCATGTTGTTGACCGTTTTTTATTTAATGTTTAAGTTTCTTCCTAGTTTAAACCTATTTTCGTGCTATTATCGTAGAAAATGTCCTCTATACGCTCTGGTCCAACGTCCTAGATCTGCTTGTCTGGAAAGTCGCTTAGTGGAGAAAAAAAAGGTGATGATGAGTTTGAAGGATATTTGATCGACTGGAGGATCAGGCCCAGCCAAAGGAGTAGTAAAAATCAAGATTGTGCTTTAAAGTTAAGTTTATGGATTTTACTTTAGAAGTTTTTTGGTTAAACCGATGCCAAAGAGTTACCCATTCTGACCAATTAAGCTACATATTTGTGTGAGCTTAGCTTTTCAAGCTTAACTACTATAATAGGTAAACATGTATAGAAACGGAGAAGGAAACTCACGTTTGTCTCTCATAAATTCCAGTCAGGATATCTGCTTTGTCTGTATGTTTATCTAGTGGGTTGTCTAGAGTTTTGGTTGGTTAAAAAAGTTTGAGAAACACAGTTATGGATAACCAACAATGAAGCAAATAAAAACCATATTTTACTTAAGCAGATATAGCCAAATAACCAAAATGTTATGGATGTTGATAATGGTCCAAGAAATAGATGATTGCATTTTGATGGTGTTCTGGATTAACATCTGGATACAGTCATGATTTTTAAGGACTCAAGGATCAAAATCATTCATCAAACAGATACTTTTGAACAGTACAGATGCTGCTTAAAAAAAAAAAAAAAAACTTGTCTTATCTTCTGTCACTGTTGTGGTGGGGCTACTTGTGTGTGTGAGGTGTCGTTTTCAGGCTTGTCCAGTCGAGTTCAAAGGACAACTGTGTTGCCTTTTTGGGTATTTAGGAAAGGTGCTATTATGACCCCGATAATAGGTTGGAAAAATCAACTTGTTTTTGGATCTGAGGCAATTCTGAGCAACACTCTGGCAACCACTGAAAATAAATATTTAATTTCAACAACTATAAATGAATTTGTTTTTATATAGGAAAATGTCTAACCAAACTTGGTGAAAATGAGCTATTAAGCAGAGGCTTTCACATTTAATGTAGGTTGAAAGAAGTAGGAAGTCTGAAAGAACCTTTTCCTGCTTGGAAACCTGTTTTTTGGGGGTGTCCCATTGGACTGAAGGGTACACCTCAATGTCCACACAGGGTAGTTTTTGGAGGTTCTTATAAAGAGTTAAGGTTTAGCTAAGTTATATGGTAAAAAATGGAAGTTTGAAGAAAGCAAAGACTACCCTAGACTAGGGGTGGGCAATACATTTCCTAATAGGTCACATCAGCCAGAGAAATATGGAGTCTCTTAAACTCGGAACTTAAAAAACACGTAAGAAACATTGGAATAATACATACACAAATTCCTGGATTAAATTACATTTTACATACATTTAATTTAAATATAAATCATACAAGAAATATCGACCATTATAAATCCATATTTCACTCAAAATCTTGTGCAATGTTGAACAAGAACTTCATGATGTCGAAGATCATCATGGTAAACCTTTTTTTCAAATCTAAAAATGGTTTTCTACTGCTTGACCTTTATCCTAAATAAATCATTAAATATTTGCCATTTTCCTCTTGAAAACGGAAGTCAGCTTGTAAATTTAAGACGCTGTCTCTCCGTCTCTGTCAAACGCACACATGCACTCTACAGTAAAAGTCCAATGATTTATGATGATGTCAGGAAGATGTGCATTTGTCCAGATGTGTGTATCCCTCGATGTCTGCCCTCAGAAAGATAAAAACCAGTGACCTGTATTACACGGCACACACAGACACTGGCATGTGTTGCATCGAGCCAAAGAATCCCTCTTTTTAAGCCTTTCTTCCTCCTTCATCCTCTCATTCGTCAAGAGATAAAGAAACAGAGACAGTAGACCAGAGGGAGAATGCACTTCTTCGATCCCAGCTTTAGCTCTCCCTCTACAAAAATAAAGAATTCCACCTGAACATGTTTGGAATAGTCTTCCGTCCGAGTAGGTCGACCCAGTCGAACTAGTCTGCCAGTGATATCATTGGTCTGGCTGGTATGAAATGATTTTTTTTTTGTTTAATTTGAAGGCAAATATTTATTCCAAAATACCTTCCTAGAAAAGTGATGATGTCAGCAGTTGGGTAACTTGTTGTGGATGAATCTGGGACTGTTGTGAATACACAAGACTCTTGTCATCGCAGTTGAGAAGAACAGGCCCCGTTACTGTGTTTGATCAACTGTCTTCAGGTTCACCATGACACATTCCTCTAGGGATTAATATGTCCTTTCTCTCCCGCCCTCCCTCCCGGTTAGTCCAGCTCCTCTGTCCTTCCTCACGGTGTCTGTTGTTCCTATAGAGCTGGAGTCCTCCGAAGCCACGAAAGTCAACGTCACGTCAAGATCCTGTATTGTGGCGAAGGGCCAGGACTACAGAGGAACCATGAGTGTCACTCCCGAGGGTGTGATATGTCAGCGCTGGGACTCCCAGTTCCCTCATTACCATTCCTACCTTCCTCACTACTTCAAATGCAAGTGAGTCATGTCGCTCTCCTTCCGACGCCTCAGTCGGTCCGCTGTCGCCTCAACTTGTTCAACGACCGACATTTGATGGACGTGTTTGCAACAGAGACCTGAGGGAGAATTACTGCCGTAACCCCGACGGTGCCGATAGCCCCTGGTGCTTCACCAACGACCCGAAACAGAGGATTGCCAACTGCACCCACATCCCCAGGTGTGACGCCGAGGCCAGACAGAAACTGGGTAAATGTAAAAGTCCTCCATCATGTTCATGAAATCCTTACACACATGCACAAGACTTCTTATCCTATTGGGTTAGCTTTGTTTAACAACTGGGCCACACCAAAAAAATGTATTATTAGTCGGCTGCATCTTCACACCAAAGGTTTGCATATAGTAAGACACATGCAAACCTGTTTCTTTTGTTGTTGTTTTCAAACTATTGTGCTGACTCATGGGAAAAAAAGTTAACGTCATGACATAGATTTGAACAAGGCAATGACAGCAAACCTACATAGGAAACTTGGAAAAATGTCAAATGGCCAATAACAATTCTTTTTTATGTCATTTTTTATAAATAGTCAAGCTTCATGTTAATGCCTTGTATACAGTACATACATATACATACTATTACTTTTAAATCTACCTAAAACGTCCATCCAAATTCATTCACATATGTTAAAAACAAGTTATAATCATGACAGATTTTCTGGAGGTAGATCTTGCTTCTTCTGTGTTTGATTCTATTAATAGGATATAAACATGTTTGGTCTTTTTTCTACACAATTCATTTGTGTCTTTTTTCTATTTAAAATGTATTTGGGGAAAAAAATGGATTTATAGGCATTAATCAAAAGGAACTTTGGGGTGTTTCCCCCTTAAGTTTCCCTCCGCGAAAATAAAAATAAAATCACTATATCCTTAACCCTCAGAAGGCTTGAAAATAAATGTTTTTGTGGTATCCCTTGTGTTGTCTCTGGTTCAAGGTGAACAACCTCTGCATATGTATTTATGGAAGCCAGGGAGGTCGTTCACCTTGACAACACAAGGGATACCTCAAACACATTTGTTGTCTGGCCTACGGGTCACCTTGACCCAGAGACAACACAAGGGTTAAGGCGGAGTATCTATCGTTGAGTCATGCAGTAGACTTTAGGTTGTCTTCTCCCCGACTGTTGAGTCCGCAATTTCAAACAAGATTGTGTTTGTTATCTTCATGATATGAAAGCAGCTCAAAACTATCTGCATTATTTATTGTCGTTCAACCTTTGAGCGGTGATGATCATTGACATTTCTTTGGCTCATGTACTTCTTTTGGGTTGAGCATTGAAATGTTGCTCAAGAACACTTACAAATTATCCTGTGCCAAACTTCAAATGCTGGCTAATCGCTTAAAATGACTTGGCAATTTCCTTGTCATTCCCGTTTCCCTTTGTTCTCTTAAACAAAGTGCAGTCACACAGACACTGTGTATTGGTCCCAGAGGACGGGCTTGCTTGAAAGCCTGCTGCCCAATGAATTCCATTTCTCGGAAGAACAGAAATACCAGACTTTGGAAATGGAGTAGGCTGTCAATTCCCATGTTTCTCTGCTTTGCATTTCTGAAGAGCGTGCGTGCCAAAAAGCAGCCCGTAACTCTGGGATCCTAACTTTTTTTTTCTTGTTCTGTTAAGGATCATGATAACTTCAAATGTTTAATGCTTCTTACAAGGGGGCGCTTGACAGGAAAGCCCTCTGCTCTATGTTTCATGTTGAAAATGTGGATGAGTGTTCAGTTTTGAATGATTCTTCTCCTTCTGTTAGAGTGTTATGAGGGCAAAGGAGAGCTGTATCGAGGCACGTTGGCTGTAACCAGATCAGGGGTTCCATGTGCAAACTGGTCAAGACACATAAACAGGTAGGAAAGTCATTTACGCATCTACTTCTCAATCCTAAACTTCACGTATATGATCTCTGCCGGGATCAGCTGTCCATTATCTTTATGAGGTTTCTGCGTGTAAATCCTTTGGTAACCCTGCGTTTATCTTGAAATATTTCCACTTGAGCTGCTCGTCTGATACGTTCATTTCCATTCTTGGCTTGTTAATCACTCTCGATGACACTTCTAACTTTTAAAGTGATCGTTCACCCAAAATTCAAACTTCACTCATTCTTCTACTCAACCTCATGTCGACTAAGGGTTGGGGTTATTTTCGGAGTAATCTGTTCCTTTTTAGAGTTATAGACAAAAATGTGTGTTTATTTTAATGTGGCGACTAAGCACCCCGGGACAAACTTCCTCCAAAAAGACACTTAAAAACATCCATATGATTCTAAGTAAGTTAGTAAATTATATTTATAAAGCGCTTTTCCAGACCAGGGTCACAAAGTGCTTAAACAATCAAAACAATACTCAATAAAATATATACTTAAAAGGTCAAATGTACCTCCATTCTGTTCGTATGTAACGTCCATCTTGTATTGAAGCCTTGACGAGAATAATTGATTAGAAGAAAAAATAAACAAGTCTTTAAAGATCATTTGTGGCAGAAGTTTAAACATTAGCAAGCCACATAAACAGGAAGTATTCCGAAAGTACGTAATATCGCAAGCACTTCCAGAGTGCAAACACAGCTCCAGTCCCTACACTAAAATGAACACACATTTTTGCCTATAACTCTAAAAAGAAACAGATTACTCTGAAAATAATCCCAACCCTTTGTCGACATGAGGGTGAGTAGAAAATTAGTGAAGTTTGAATTTTGGATGAACTAACCCTTTGAGGGGGGGGCTCAATACAACGATTTAATAGGCAGATTTCAATCTATCATCCATCACACTTCTGATGAACAGGAAAGCCATTCTGATGACATCTAACTTGTTCTAATACTAAACTAAGAGATTTTTCCGGCTTCATGCGTCATTAATTCACTTATTCGTCGCTGATGGAAAACTTTGGCTTGAATTTATTCCATTAATGTAAGAACATTTTAGTGATCCATGAAACCAATGTTTGTGAGATCCGGCTTTATTGGAAACTACTAGAAAGAAAATAAACCAATGGGCCGGTTTCTTTGTCATAAGGTCCGCCCATTAAGTTGGCGTGCCAAAGTATTTAATTGGAGCCAACTGTCAATCAAACCGCTTATTCTGAGTTTCGAAGATCGCTGAATTAAACTAAAAATATTTTCTGATTGCATCGACCCTAATGATTCATACAGTACAAGTCAACTCAGTAAAGTCAAATCGTAACAAAAAGGTAATTGGTTAATTGTGTTTTGCAATATTGATGCATGTAGTTTTGTATTCATATAGAGGTTAAGTTATTCTTTCATTTAAGTAGGTTTATTCCATATATTTATTTAATTGTTTTAATACATCATAAATACAAACAGATATTACCTTCATACACCTATAATTGCATCATCTTTTTTTAATTACTAATATTTTTCTTTTTCTTTTTCCTGAATATAACTAAAGTTAATTTATATTTTTGTTAATTGTATATAAATAATAAATAACATAATTATATACGATTGAAGATCTGGGCTATAGCTTTATTTTTCCCACAGTTGGGGCCTTTATAATAAAAAATAATAACTAGTTACTCTTCCCTTTTTATCTCTTTTTTTTCTTACTTCCTAGAACCCGTAACTGTTATGTGGCCCCTTAGGGGCCCTGCTCTCTCTGCTATTCCTCTGTCACTGATCAGACAGTCGCCTCCACCCATTCCACCCTGGCTGCACTCTCTTCTTCACCTCCACCTAAGTGTTTTATGTATGATTGCAGCTATAAAATACAGAAAGTATGTTAGTCAAATCCGTGTTGGACTCCTCGAAAAAAGATTGATGATCATATCCATCATTCGAGCATTCTCAAGTAGATGTTTGGCAGAGCTTAATTTTGGATAAGAAAAGTTCTCAACGCCGTCTTGTCACGCATCGACTCAACTGAAACAAGTAACATCTTCGTTTGTTGACGACATATATTTTGTTGCCTTGTGAACAAGCGTTCCCCCCCGGGACAGAAGAAAGAAGAATAGGGGTTTTCTGAAGGGGTCAGTACCTGGCCCAGTTTCTATTCATCTAACTGACAGGCGGAAATCTTCGCGTGCTCTCCGAGTGACCCATCCTGATGGAAGCATTGCTTCACCCTCTGAGTCAGGCCTGTTGGAATAAGTTAATTTACAGGAATTTTAAAAGCCAAAAAATGGTACAGGCAGGCGGACATGTTCCAGAACTCACCCCTGACCCCAGGAAGTGCTTTCTGAGCAAAGTATATCAAAGCCAATCAGCATCCTCGTGCACAGCGCAGCCAGGGAGTCTACCTCGCTCAAGGTCAAGGGTTGTTGCAGATGGAAGAAAAAAAAAACTGCTGAACGTTCCAGCTTGTTTAACATCCTCCTGGGAAGCGATATTATCTTAACTCCTTACAAATTGTTGCCCATCACTTATTCCTCTGTGAGTTAACCCAGATTCCGTCACAGTAATTGCTTCGCAGGGATGATGCGGACGTCCGAGAGGATCATATGAAACTCACACGGAGCCGAGTTGAGCCTGTTTTGTCGAAGATTAAATGTGAACTCCTACAAATCGTTGAGAGCAACCGAATCTTTCTGTAGAGGATGTGGCTCCTGGTGGTCTGAGCCAGGCTGAATGCTTTGCGTGCATACTTTCAAACTCCCATGAGCACTGTTCGCTTAACTGTCTTTCCTTCTAAGGGGCTCTGTAGTGACTCATGGAGCCAAAGCAAAGACTGCATGTAGGAAAGTCCAAGTCAGACCTTCAAGGAGATGTTTGCATGTCATTCAATGACACCGGTGCCATTTTCTAAATCGCTTTTTTTTCTAAATCAACTAAAACAGGGTTTCAAAATCACGGAATGTGGGCAATGTACAATCTAATCTAATGTTTGTACAATCTCAGATCGTTCAAGTATACTGAAAAAACTTTTATATAAATTTTATAGATTTGATTATATAGTTAAGATGGAATAGATTTATTTTAATGACAAAAACTGCAGAAATTCACAGTGAAATCAAGCACAAATCCACAAAATATAAATCAAATTTGGATTAAATAAGTACGGAACAAATGGAATTCCTCCCAGTCTGTGGCCCAGTCTCAACAAAAAATGGACCTTTGTTGGCCCCCGGACCAGTTGAGTTTCAGAGCCCTGGTCTAGAACAAGGCACTTTATTTAAAACACACATGACCTGTTTACCCTACAGTTGAAAAAAGGTTTCAGTTTCTATTTCAAATAGATGTTACAGCGTGGTAGGATGATGCTTAATGAACCCCTTTCTTTTTTAAATAACATCATGTTGACGTTGAAAATGTCATTTCTTACTGGTGTCTTAATAAGTCTTACAATTACAATACATTTACTTTTATTTTAAGCCAATGACTCATTGGCCAACATAAACAAACTCATGTTGAGTCTGGCAAATTCACATTGCAGTTCAAAGAAGTGTGTTTTCTTACTAAAAAGTTGTGTTTAATTTTTGCATGCTTGTGTTTTTGGCTCCAACAAGGTCATAAATCATTGATTGAGATTTTGATTTTATGTTAAAATGAAATACAATATAGTATCAAGGACATCATTGTTTAATGACGATGTTAGATAATGAAACTTTTGAATTAATATAAGATGTTAATTCTATGTGTGACTTTCAGTACGTGTAGAAATTGTCGGATTTATGATTTTTTAAAAACGACAAAGTGAAGATTTGTATTAAACATGACATTAAAATACCTGTTGTATAATACATACAGCTTTCAACAGATTTGATCATTTAAAATATAATTTGTGTCGTTTCCTTTTTTGAATGTTCGGGGTGCAGGAAATGAACTAGACACAATAGAAACATGTTTCATTAAATTGCATTTTGTTTGTTTGTCTATTTTCGGCCCGACCTGACCAATAAACCCTGAGATCTGTGTGTTACAGTGAGGATACTCACTCTACAGTGTCCCATGTAGGACTGGAGAAGAACTATTGCCGGAATCCAGACAGGGATAAACACGGTCCTTGGTGTTACACCGATCCAAACTCCCGCTTGGCCTGGGACTACTGCAAACTGCGGCACTGTGAGTGGCTTCTACCTAAAGAGTATAGAATATTCCAGAACACTTCTATCTCATGAGCGTTGCGAATGCTCCACAATCCTCCTGCCGTCTGACTGTTTGATCCGGGCTCGTCTAGTGCCAACACAGATGTGTTCGGCGCTGTAGCAGGCCGGGCCGAGGATAAGAATGTGAGGAATGTGCAGCAAGGAACTTGCTGACAGTTCGGTATTCTGTGCGTTTTGATACACGAGTCCACCTGGTTAATTGTTTCAGAAGGCATGTTGCTCTTGTTATGACATAATGTGTGTTGAATTGAACTTTCACCATCACATAAGTGAACACAGTAGCGGCACGTTGACATCGCAACACTGAGGTTTGTGTTTCTCGTGATGTTCCGGCATCTGTTGATGCTTGAACCAGTATGTGTCACACATGAGTCAGTTGATGAAGTATTTTATAGATAAAGTTGCACACAAAAATGAATGTACTGTATATTCTTTTTTTTTTAACCTTTTCTCTCATTCATTGATTTATTTTGCCTCTTTCAGGTGAAACAACTGCAGTCACTCCAGCACCAAACAGTAAGTAAAACCCTCTGGGTTATCAAAGAGACTTTTGTTAAGCATATTTTACTTTACCGTCCAAAAGCAAATGCTTTTAAAACGAAACATGTCTTTTGGCTTTATTTCAATGACAGAGCTGTAGAGTTGTTTAAACATGTTTGAGTGTTTCAGTCACATTTAAAAAAAACAATTGGATTATACGGCGCACTTCAAAGCATTGAATTCCCCCCCCCCCCAAAAAAAACGACACCAAATGTGCTTTATATGTGAAAAGATTTTGAAAATAGACCATTCATTGACAGTGCACATTATAATCCAGTGTGACATATAGTTTATAAAATATATTATATATTTTAATCTTTGAAATATTTTTTCCTCTACTCTAATGTGAGTTTACTAGTAGGGTACCGTATTTGTACTACATCTGACATTACTGTATTAAGAGGTCATTTAAACGTTAAAAAGAAAATGGATGTACATTGTCTCACACACGTACAATTTAGCCCAATAGAAACATGTTTTAAGCCATTTTGCATTATTTAAAATATAATTACAATGATATTCATTTCATAAATTTTCAATTGTAGATTGCCTGATATTAAAAACTGCTGTTTTTTGTTTTTTTTAGATGAAACTACAGGAGTGACTCCGACAACAACCTGTAAGTGAATTATGATATTTACAATGTTACTAGTGAAGCTGGAATGAATCGTTCTATTATCAAACTATCTGGAGAAGTTCATAATCAATTTACAGTTTCATTGTTAGAAAAGGTTTATAACATTAGGTTTCTATTGGGTACTACAACTACTGTGTTTTGGAAAACCACTGCCACCTGCTGTCCGATATAAATGATGCTAAAAATGCTACGATTAAATAGATCAGATCAGAAGCAACTTTCAGGGGAAGTCATAATTTAGGTCTAAATGAGCTGCTTGGCGGAGGTCTGCACTCTCCAAGTGCTTTAAAAAAAAATGTCACAGTAGTTTTCCTCATGCTTTTTCAAAACTTGTTTTGTATATATAGTAAAAAAGTATATTAAGTCTAAAGATCTAAATTAAAGGAAAAACTGTTCAACGATCAAAAAACGTTTTTACTTTGATCATATCAACACTTTCAATCACTTTGATTTACACTTGAGTTTTCCTTGCATTTAAATGAGCTACAGTACCTGGAAAACTAGACAAACGTGTCTGACTATATGACAGATCTGTTCCTCCTGAGAAATATCCCATCCTTCCAAGAACTTGATTTCTTCCCAGAAGAAAGTAGATTTTTGTCTTTGATAACATTTGTTTACTTGAGTTTTAGATCCAAGTAGTGAGATGTGTCTTTGATGCGGTTCCTATTATTGTGTTTCAAGAGGTTTTAATAAATTGAATTATTAAAAAAAGATACACTAGAATGAGGTCCACAAATGTTTCAAACTGCAACAAGTTTAAACAAGATGAAAGTTCAGATCGTAGAAGTGTTTGATGGAAGTGTTGATTACATTTGTCGGGGTTCTAGATCAAACCAGACCAAAGATCTCGTGCTTCGTGCACATACACACAAGGATCGTTGGAGGGCATCAGGTTCGAGGGGATGACGGCAGCTGGGTCGTCAGCATCCAGAGAGAGTAGGTCGGCGCTCAATGAAGTAGATGAATCTCGGTTGTTTATCTTCCCCATCACATGTTCTCAGGAAGGTTCATCTGTGTGGAGGCTCTTTGATCCGAGACGACTGGGTACTGACTGACCAGCAGTGTTTCACTTCCTGGTAATTAATGATCGCACTTTCAAATCGCCCAACGACCGATTTCTCCAACGGTTCTTCTTGTGCTCCTCAGCATCCCTGACCTCAGGGAGTACAGCGTTCAAGTGGGTTTACGTTACCTCAGCAACTCCTCCAGTTATCCCAGTCTGCAGATCTCACGCCTGATCTGTGGCCCCGAGGGCTCCAACCTGGTGATGCTCAAACTAGCAGAGTAAGAGGTTTCGTTTTGACCTATAAGGCTATGATGTACAAGTCACTGCTATGGAAGGATATCGGTGACGTCAGAATATGGTTAAATTCAGCATTTCAAATGTTGAAACTTTTTTCATTAAAGTGTTGGATTTGTTTTTAGATGCATCATTTTTTTGCATTTGAAATGCATATTGTAAAACCGATCATCTAAATTCTAATTTAAATTCTTTCTTTTAAAAAAATCCTGTATTGTCGGATGACATTATTATACCATCAATTATATATTTAATTTAAAAGGCTCAGGAATAAAAATATATATATATTCTAGAATATTTCCTTTTTAATAATTGGGTTTATAATATTAACTGTCTTAAAAAAAAACTTGGAAAAAAAATGGATTGTTTAAAATCAATTATAAAAAATAAAAATAAAAACAATTTCAACATTTCAATTATCAACTTTAACTTTTATAAAAAAAACGTATTTAAAAAAATACACCAGCCTGTCAATCTGCAATTCTGGTGTACCTACTCTGTAAGTTGTATTATTTCCACAAGTCCATGGTTTTCCGCATATGTTTCATATTCCACTGCGTTGATTGTATTTTTATTTTCATCATTTTTTTATTTTATTTTTGTTTTTTATTTTTTTAACCTATTTATTTGTACTGTTATTAAAACCCATTTCTTTACTATTCTGTTTTTTTTGTGCAAAAAATTGAAAAAATGATCGCTAATTGTGAACTTTGTATTTTACTTGATACATCAATCAATAAATATATTGTGAAAAATAAATAAATAAATAAATAATTCAATACTTAACTAAAAACAGGATATCAATAAACCAAAAGTAAAAAAAAAAACACATTTTAAATGTTAAATTCAACCATTTAATGATCTGACGTCTATTAATAGCAAATAGCTACTGTTCCTGCAGCGATGATTTACAAACCAGTGTTGCTTCTGTCTCTCCTCCAGTCCTGCTCCAGTGTCTCAGGGAGCCTCCACGGTTCATCTTCCAGTCGGGGAATGTCACATCCCAGAAGGCACCAACTGCACCATGTATGGATGGGGAGAGACCAAAAGTACTGAGTTAAATGGACACAGATACAGTTAATGTTCACAGCTGACTGATCAAACCTTCTGTGTACAGGTACTGGACAGGACGAGGTGCTCAACAAGGTGAACATGCCCATGGTGGACAACCACATGTGTTCACTCATTAAAGGAGATGCAGGAGAAAGTAGAATCTGTGCAGGAGGGAACAGAGGAGAAGGAGTGTGTGACGTGAGTATATTTAACTGTGGCGTTGTGAAATAGGGTTGTGTGTGTCTCTTTGTTGGTGTGTTGTGTCTTTCTGTTTCTGTGTTTTTGTTATGTGGGCATTTATATGTGATGGGGTGGTCTGTGTATCTTTTTATTGTGTGGTGGTGTTGTGTAGGTGTGTGTGTTAATGTTCTGTGGTGGTCTCTGTGTGTTTCTGTGTTGCAGTAGTATCTGTGTGCTTTTTGTGTTGGGATGGTTTTTTGTTTCTGTGTTTGGCTAGTGGCTTTTTTATGTTTCCTGGAATGGTGTGTAGGTAAATGTGTTGGAGTGCTATGTGTTTCTGTGTTGGGGTGGTGTGTGTCTATGTGTTGGGGTTGTATATGTATGTTTCTGTGTTGGGGTGGTTTGTGTTTCTGGGTTGGGGTGGTGTGTGTATTCCTCTATGTGTTGGGGTTATATATGTATGTTTCTATGTTGGGGTGGTTTGTGTTTCTGGGTTGGGGTGGTGTGTGTATTCCTCTACATGTTGGGGTTCTATATATATGTTTTTGTGTTTGGGTGGTTTGTGTTTCTGGGTTGGGATGTTGTGTGTGTATGTGTTGAGGTTGTATATTTGTGTTTCTGTGCTGGGGTGGGTCATGTTTTTGGGTTGATGTGGTATGTGTCTATGTAGTGGGGTTGCATATGTATGTTCCTGTTTTAGGATGGTTTATGTTTCTGGATTGGGTTGGCATGTGTGTGTGTGTGTCTATGTTTTGAGGTTTTATATGTATGTTTCCATGGATGAGTGGTGTTTGTTTCTGGGTTGGGGTGGTGTGTATGTTCCTCTATGTGTCGGGGTTGTATATTTATATTTCTCTGTTTCTGTGGGTTGTGTTTCTGGGTTTGGGTGGTGTGTGTGTTTGTCCATGTGTTTGGGTTGTATATGTATGATTCTTTGTTGGAGTGGGTTGTGTTTTTAGGTTGGGGTGGTGTGTGTGTGTGTGTTTGTCTATGTGTTGGGGTTGTATATGTATGATTCTTTGTTGAGGGTGGTTCAGGTTTTTGGTTTAGGCTTGTGTGTGTCTGTTTGTCTATGTGTTGGGGTAGTATATGTATGTTTCTGTGTTTGAGTGGGCCGTGTTTATGTGTTGGGTTGTGTTATGGTGTATTTCTATGTTGGGGTTGTGAGTGTGTCATTGGTTTGTGGTGGTTTTTGAAAGGATGTTTTCAGATCAATGAATATAATCTTTATACTATCATCACCTACGAAGGTCACTTGCTGAAACATTTTAGGAAATGAATAAGTTGGTCCAACGCCTTCACCCAGACTCACCAAATGGTTTCCTCCTCCCTGCAGAGAGACTACGGGGGTCCGCTGGTGTGTCAAGAGCATGAGCGAAGAGTCATCATCGGTGTGAGCATACAAAGGACTAAGTGCGCCTCGTCGCGACCGGCGCTGTTTGTGAACGTGGCTTTTTACTCCGAGTGGATCTACAAAGTGTTCAGACATTACCCCTCTGTGGAGACGAACTGATAAATGACTCCACGGGGGAGTTTCTCCGCAGACTGATGGGGTGCCAGAGAATTCCAAGACCTCTCGAGGATGGAGGGGTGGGGGTTGTTCTGGATCATGGCCAATCTGGAGGATTTTTTTTTCTTAATCTCTGCCATGGATTTCGGAACTGTCGCTCCTCTCAAAACTTCTTTTAAGTCACCCGAGTCTTGAGCACATTCACGTCGACTTGTTCAGAATTTCTGAAGCCATGCAAACAACAACTCTAGTTTCTCCTGGATGATACTTGAAAAGACACTTTCCTAATAATCGCCAATTCTTTTGGATGGAATTAGATTTTTATACTTTTATTTTTGTAAGTGGTTCACACGTGTTGTTTACACTTTTTTTTTTAGAAATGTGTTTTAATTGTTGAGCAGTTTTTCTATTCAAATCCTTACGAACATAATCCCGCCTTAAAGCAGCACTACGTCACATTCCATAAATGTGTTATAATTGCTATTGATTCAAAGGCACTTTTCACCACGAAACGTTGCCTGTGAACACAAATCTAGTCTGGCAATTGCATTCATTTCCAAAATGGCCTAAGTACTGAGGACACAAAACCGTAAACCAACCAAACAAAAGCATCATTTGAATCTTTTGTCCCCAAACCCGGCCTGTGCACCATCTTTTACCAGGCTAAACAAGAAAGAAAATATAATTCCTGTTCTATTGATTACTACTGTCTAAAAGCTTTCTTATCTTAGATTTTCTCTGAAGTAGTATTATTATGGGACTCTTGACATGTTGGAATGTTCGCTTTAGTGAAGTTTGCGGGGAAAGAAAGCCTGTAAAATAGGGAAAATTTGTAAAACAAAAACTCTATTCGGGACCATTATGTTAAGGGATTTGCTGCTGAGTCAGCGTTATGGTGAGATGTATATTTCATTCGTATATAATTTTAATATAATGTTTTTTGGGGGTTGGGGGGGGGGGGGGTTTGGTCTAGTTTAATTCCGACATGCAAAAAAAAAACGCTGGGGACCCCTGATTCACACAACATGCAAACTGCTAAAACGGTGCTGGACTGGTCAACAGGGGGTGCCAAAAACAAAAGTGCCTTACCTTACCTAGTGCCGCTTTAAATCATAAAGGATGTTTTCCTGGAGCGTCTTGATATGTTGCCTAAAATTGCCTTCACTTTTCACCAAAAAAAAAAGTTTTTTAACAGACCCGTTGAAATCCTTCTCTCACTCGTTTACTCTGCCTTTAAAGAATTACATTGAAAGTGTTTGTATGTGTTTAGTAACAGGGTTGAGGCTGATTCATCATGGGGGGTTGGGGGGGGGGGTGTAGCTGAGCTACAGCTTTGAAATGAACAAGTGTAAAGAGCCCTTATCATCTTGTGCATTGTACAAGAGAATCCACTGTTAGATGACTCCAGTTTGGAGGAAAGTCTGGCCCCTGGCGGGTCCCATGTGGTCAGTAGACTATATATATATACTGTATTTTTTTGATAAATGCTCTTTTTATGGGTCTTATAGATCTGAATATGTGTGCATCAGATTAGCTTTATGCTTCTTCTGGTAATATATTTAAGGACAAAAGCAGCCTTGAGGTTTATTTATTCAGCTTCCAAGACTCCTGTGTGATATTTATTGTTGTCAACACATTTTACTCCCACAACTGTGTAAAGACTTGTTACCGAACCAGTTTTAATTTTCCTGATTCACCCAGGAGTTTTTATAACTACTTGTTGGATTGTAATGATTATTTAAATATTGGCTTCCACTCAAATAGCCTCACACTTGTTTCAAACAGCCTTCTTTACCCGGTGGACAAATATTGCACTGTATCTACGACTCTTGTCACCACAAGTTATCTTTTTATTTGACTTTCCCCCTCAAGCTGTGCAGGTTCTCCACTTTTCCCACACATCTATTCCACACAATAATTGTGTGAATTTTATCTGTGTTTCCTTCAAGGTATCTTTAGGTTTTCCTTTGATCTCCGGCCAAAAAATATAGTTCAAATTATTCCCTGGAGGTTTGTCCTATCTCACACCCTATAACCCTTCGCCTTCTCAACTTTATTCCCACATATTCCATCACACTCAGGCCCTATAGCTAATTCAATTTGTCATTATGTTTGACTTCACATAATTTGGATTTACTGTTCAAACAAGGGATCATTATATTAGTTCCGAGAATATTTCCTTACATTTTTCTTTCCGGGTCTTGTCTCTGAAAGGCCTCATCTTTTCTATAAACAGGGTTATCATTTGTTCCCACACTTTTTTTTATATGTTCCCACAAGGGTTACTTTTGTTTTACAAGTTATAAGGAATTATATCTAGAGGACAAACATTTTTCCGCTCATTCCCATAAAATGAAGGGAAAATAAATAAAGGTTTTTCCAAACCACAATAATTCTACTTTCCAATATGGAAAGCCACATGAAGGAAAAACATTAAATCATTCTATCATCGTTTGTACCAAAGAGTCTGAGCAACCGTGCGTTCGTACGTGCGCTGGTTTGTTCCACAAATGTGAAAATCTGAAGCAAAAAGGAAGAAAAACTTCACGTTTGTGTAAATTGTTTTATAAATATATATTTAATTTTCCTTTATGTAAATAAAAGTTGTATTTCTTTGTAAATATTTTTTTTAATATTTTGAGAATGAACTACCAAAGCTGCTATTTTGTGTTGTTATGTATCTTTCTGTATTTTGTAGTCTTTGTATCCTCTCTGATTTTAATAAACAACTTTGGATCTCTTATCGATTTCCCACTGGCTCATTTGGGGGATTATTTCACTCTCTTAGCGGTGCACTGGAGAAAGATAAATGTTCTGGTTAATAACTGACTTGTGCATATAAAAACAACAGGATACAAATAATATTCTATTTTATTGACAAGGGCTTTTTCAAGAAACTGGGAAAACACTTAACAATACATAAAAAGCAACATACATATACAGAATACCCAAAATAAAATGGATATAAAAGCCAATAAAATGTATAAATAATAAATGAAAGACAATAATGGCAGTCAGAGGGAAGATTTAACTGGAAATTGAACAAGAATAGAAAACTCTAGAAATGGAAAAGCGTTCCAAAGTCTGGGAGGAGAGTGGTGAGAGTAGGGGGGTATAATGATGAAGAGGTTTGGACCCCAGGACAGAGCCCTGGGGCACACCCAACGTAACCGCTAAGGGGTTTATTAGCTCTGGTTGTTCGCCTCATTTTGCTCTTGTTTTTAAACACACCTTAAATCAATTTTTAATTCTGAGTGCGTACATTAAAGACAGTGATACATGAAACCTCTTCATCCAATCGCTACATTAAAGAAGATTTGGTGCTTACCAATGTTCCTCCATTAATACTTTGCATATGATGTTCCCAGTTCAATATTAGTTTCCTGTTTAGCATTTAATCCATCTTTGTTCCAGCAAATGTATATTCTTGTCCTAATACAATAGTTTTATTGTTACTTTGTCTCTTCCCAAAAGGGAAAGGAAGTAGGAAGTAAAACATTTGTCAAAAATACACATTATTATCTGTCAAAACGAAATGTAAAGGTAAAATACAATAAATAATAAATACAAGTTAGTATTAAGAAAATTTGAAAATATTTTTGAAATCATGAAGCTTATGTACTTTCTATTAAAACCAAAAAACTAATTTCATTTTTTTTTTTTTTATCAAACCGTTTTTTTATTCACCTATTTTAAGTTTAACAACTTCTCTAGGTTGTTGTTTTATCTTGTTGTCTTCTCGTTTTTGCTTGAATTGTCAACATAACTGGGAATTGAAGCACACAATTTTGCCGAATCCAAAATATATTTTATTTATTATATTTGTTAAAAACTTCTTTTTTTTTAATAGAGCTACTTAATAGTCCATGATTTTATTTTGACTCGTTTAAATCAATATAATATTGGTTTAATATAAACAATCTTGATGCTTTAAAGTAATACATGCTTATAAAACACCTTCTTTTCCCAGCTTGAATAATATACTTGAAAACATTCAACTAAATGGTTTTTAAGTGGACAAACAACGCTTCTCATTTGTCGCCCTCTGCAGGCTTTATAAGGTAAGTACTTCCTAGCGACCAGCTAAATTCAAGTGCTTACAGCATTTTACATTTTTTTGCTCGACTTAAACGTAGGACTGCAATGTCCTTAATAATTAAATCACAAGGTTAAAATGAAGTTACACGTGTCTTTGTGAACCTAACACCAGGTTTTAATTCAAAACCAGCTGGGATGCATTTGAAAATCACTTTGAAACCGGCCAGCCAGGACCCCCTGCTGGTTCAGGTGCACAGACTTCCTGCTGTCAGCTTCTGCAGCTGAAGATGTTCTTATGTGTGTCAGATGAGGAATCAAAGAGAATCTTTCAGTGGCAAGAGTCAGTGACAGTCGGTCTTTGGTGAAGCTCCAGCTCTGTGTGTCGTTCAACATGGATGAAGGAAACTGTGGGTATTCCAAACCTGAAAGTCAATCAATTTAATTAACTAAATTATTATCTGACAGCTGATTTGAATACACATTTGTGACTCATAAATGGAAACTCAAGGTAAATGTGGCAATGTATATAGCATTAACAAAAATATATCGTTCCGGCAACGCTATAGTGAATTTTTTTTTAATTTTTTTAAGGTTTCTCGACACTTTTACTTTTATATTTCGCCTTAATGCTAACAATGTTTTCGTTTTTGTGTGTTTTCATAGTTCTATAAGTACATTTTATCATGTTCATCATCCAACACTTCATATACGGCAGTCTTTCCATAGACCGGCGTCGGCTCGTTTACAGTTCTGCCTGATAAGTGTTTTCTTTCACTACCTTGTTGGTTAATTGACATTGGATTTGTGTTTTCCTGTACTCCTTCTGGCTCATACTGGCTCTTTTTTGACAGCCGTTTTAGTTACTCTGTTTTAGTTTTATGTTGTTCGCTGACTTCCTTTACGTCCCTTCGTTTTAGTGGTTTGTGTGTCTGGCCGCCACATCATTTCTGGAGATCCTCCTTTTTGGACATTTTTGATTTATTAAGATTTGGACTCTGAATATGAGATAGAACTCTGACACCATCTTGTGGACTTTTGTTTCTGACGTGTTTCATGTGAGCTGGACTGTTTGAATTGGAAAGTCAATTGTATATTGATCAACATTTGTTCATTGCCCTCCATTCCTGGGTCTCCTTTGGTGAACGTTCCACATCACAAATCTTTAGGCAGTACAAATCGCGGGGCCAAACAAGATTTAACATATTGTCTTTCAACTCCTCAACTTATATCATTTTGCCTATATTTTTTGCCTTAATGAAACTAACTGCATTTTAAATAGTATTGTTGTATCCATATCTTAATCACTGGCGTCTTTATTGATTGTGAGCCAACCATCCAACAGGCCACATAAAATGACTGGGTGGGCCGAATTTAGCCCCCCAGGCCTTAGGTTGTTTTAGGCGATTTTAAGAAGTGGTAGCATATTAAGTTGTAAGACATTTACACCCCTAGGTTGAGCCTATTTGGCACCCTTTTTTTTTTTTTTGAATTTTGATATACACAAACAGTACTTGTACGTGAACTAGCAGTCACAGGTGATTGTATTGTTCTCTTACCTGTGTCTTCCCTGGCGATCCCTCTATATTTCTAAAAGAAACACATAAACAATATGTTTGAAAAGTAAAGAGGATGTTTCTAGGCTGATGAAACGTTAGTTTAAAGATCTTTTTCTCTTACTTCTTGAGGTGTGAAGCTTGTCTGAGGAACGCAGGTAAAACGCTTGCTTTCATTTTGAAAGTCTGTTGACAGACATGAATGAAGTGAATGCATCAACCTCTGATTAAAATGGTCTACTTACTCTTCGTTGTTTCTCGTCTGAACTTTGCTCTTCTGTTGGAAAACCAGACCTAAAAGAGGTTGATCACATATGAGAAAAGCTTTAAAAAAATGTGTTACTTTACACCCATTACCTTAATAGTGTCCTCAGGAAGGTGGATCTTAGCCGAGAGTTTATGTCTGGTGAACACGTCTGCGTACTGATAGAGTGAGAATTCTGCTTGAAGAAATCAAGTTGAGTTGATTTGCATCACACACACACAGGTAAACAATAATGCAAACACCTTGTTCTAGAGTGAGTTTCTGCTCCGACGTCAAAGATGTTCGGTTCCGACTGTGGGCACTTGTTCGCTCCTGCTTGGTGTTGTACTCACTCTCTGACACCCTCTTAGTTCTATCGGTGTCAGGTTGTACCCTGGCATCACCTCCTACATGAGCGTCAACAGAAAATGTTGCATTTTTAAAATTTTCTTGTGCAAATAAATGTATATTTAAGAAGAAGATTTGCCTATCATAGTTGTATATACCATTTGATGAACTATTACTGTATTTAGAATGCATCAACATTTTTAATTTTAATTGTTTTGAATTACATAATGCATTTTCAATGTCATTGTTAATATTTTAAAATACCGTGTATACTGTGTAAGTGTAGAAAAATAGCACAATTTAGTCTTTTATTTATGTATTATTTATTAACAAGAACGTGAACCCCTTTGTTTAGAAACAAGTTTCTCTTCGTAAAAGCAATATTTTCATAATTACAATTGAATTGATTTCTTCGGGCCTAAACCATGTTTTTTTTGTTCAAGTATATTTATGGTGCTTGTTTTTAAGCAGGTAAATTAAAAGTTCCTAATTTTGTTGATTAGATTAGTTCAGTTAAGCACATAATAAACCGAAATCAAGTGTATTTTTGCAATCTCAAGTGAATGGAATTTAAAACTGAGTGAGCAGAGGTCCCATAGCCGAACCTTTTTAGTCATTTTTTGTATATTTACCAAGCCACCTTCAGATAAAAACAGTAAAAATATATCATATGGAGTTTGTCTTTCACTCATTTTCACTAGTTCACAGGTGACTTGTCAAGAGTCACAGGAAATACTATCTTTAAAAAACACCTTTCAGACAGTTATAATCAATAGAACAGAACATTGGAAAACATATATTTGTGTGTCCTGGTGACAAGTTCCTCACGGACTGGTACCAGCCAGCAGAACGAGGGTTCAGGACATTTGGTTAAACCACTTCTTGGAAAACCTCCTTATAAGGCACTTATAAGACACTCTCTTTTTTGAAAGGCCCCTTAGTATCAATAAAATAGATCAAATGAATAGGGATCCTCCCCATAATTGTCTTACCCTTGTGCGTCCTGAGGATATATATATCTATATATATCTATATATATAGATATATATAGTATATATCCTCAATGTATATACCATTTAATGAACTGTTACTGTATTTAGAATGCATCAAAAAAATATATTTTAATTGTTTTGAATTACATAATGCATTTTTAATGTCATTGTTAATAGTTTAAAATACTTGTAGAAAAGTGTAGAAAAATAACAAAATGTAGTCTTTTATTTATATATTATTTATTAACAAGAATGTGGACCTCTTTGTTTAGAAACATTTGTCTCATTGTAAAAGCAATATTTTCATAAATTACATTGTTGAATTGATTTCCTCAGAGCTAAACCATGTTTTGTTTTTTTTAGATTTTTATTTATTTATGGTGCTTGGTTCTTATGCCCAAGACGTGATCCTAAGCAGGTAAGTTCCAAGTTCTTAATTTTGGTGATTAGATTGGTTCAGTTAAGCACAAAATAAACCAAAATTAAGTGTATTTTTTAAATGCAATGTCAACTAAAGGTAATTTAAAACTGAGTGGTATGCAGCAGATGTGCCAGACCACAACCTTTTTAGCCTTTTTTTTGTATAGGTTTTGTATACACTAGTTAACAGGTGACTTGTCAAGAGTCACAGGAAATACTATCTTAAAAAACAACGTCCAGACAGTTACGATCAATAGAACAGAAAATTGGAAAACATATATTTCTATGTGTGTCCACCTGAACGAGGTTCGGACATTTGGTTAAACCACTTCTTGGAAAACTGCCTATAAGGCAGACACTTTCTTTTTTGAATGGCCCCTTGATATAAATAAAATAGATCAAATTAATAACCGAATAATTGTCTTACCCTCGTGCGTCCTGCTGTGCGCGTCGATCTCCAAGCACATCGGTCCATGTTCCAAATGGATCTTTCTTAAGATTCGATTGATGGATGACACCTAGAAAGATACAAGTCTGGCTCAATACTTAAACACCCGTATTCGGTGACTCGTCTTACGCTGGGGATCCTGGAGGCCTTGTTGGTGCGCGCGGCGGTCAGAAGGTTCCGGATCTCCCAGGCGAAAATGGACGGATTCTCTCTCTTGTACCGGATGATAGCAGCGATGGCGGGGGAGGTGAGAAGTCGAGGCCGGCTCCCTCCGATGGCCCTGGGCCCCAGGAGACCCGTTTGTCGGTACCGGCTCAGGATCTTACTCACGCATCCGTTTGAGACCTGGAGAAGAGCATGTTTTAAAATAAAAACGACAGGACGCGTTGTAGGTGACGCTGAGGGTGTACCCGGAGGATCCTGGAGATCTGGCTCGCTTGGACCCCTTCAGAAGCCAGCTCGATGATGTTCCTTCTTTTGGATTCCGGGAGAGGCCTGCCATTGCTGAACGTTCCCCCGAGCTGGTTCACACAAGATCCGCCTGCAGCGCAGCAGACCAGAGTCACCCTCCAGTCCCACACATCCCATAATAAATAAATAAAAATCACCTGGACTGGTCCCGTAGCTGCTCCTCCCCAACATCTTCAGCTCCTGAGTCCGAGTGAAATGCGTAAAAAGGAGGTTTCCTGAGGGACCTTTATGGACCTGCACATGACGTGAAGGTCAATATTGACTCAATAGTTCACCGAGACTTTTTTTAAAGCGATTATTTTGAATACGGTGATCGCAACATCCGCGAAGATACGATGATGATTTTTCTACGTTCATTACAAGTTTTAGACATTCACTTTATTTAAGACATACATACCATTTTGATATAGGCTTTTTGTTTCAGGTGTCATGTTCCATAGATTAGATCAATTAATGTCAATCCAAACGAGACATTTTTATTTCATAATGTCCAATGTTTTTCCGCAACATAAAATATCCTGAATTAGATCCTTTATATTTTATTTAATTGGAAAAGTACAGAATTCGTGTGAGGTTGTTGCCTATAATACATTGTTGTCGTTCTGTGTTTAGATTTATATTATACAGTGCATGATGTGTATTTACAACACTTAAAACAACAATTATAGTAATTTAAAATACATTTTAATAACTTTTGAATATTTTAACTGAACAGTATGGTTTCATAGAATCACCCAAAAAATTGTTTTGATATATGAACATATGAACAGTATGGAATGAAAAAAAACACAACCTGAAAACTAGTTACAAATCATTTGACTATAAAGTTAATCAATGAAAGCACATCCCAACTTAATTAAAGATTAATGTTTGATTTTTCTTTTTTTTAATAGCAAACAAAGAAAATCCATCATTTAAAAGAAAGTAACTCAAAAAGATTAAATATTAAATGGAGGGGGTTTAAAAAAAAGAAGAAAAAAAGCAAGAAACAGAATACAAGTAAGAAATAAAACATTAATATCAGGCATATACTCCAGAGATACAGGAGGAGGATAATATGCGCACAAGACACTTTCATTTTAACAATTTAGAGAATGTTCTAACTTGTTCGGGGAAATGTGTTAATGCAGTGTCATACGCAATTCTGTGTCCAGCTTATATTATATTAAACAATGATTTAAAGCATGAATATTTTAAATATTCTCTTTTCAAATTAGACGCCGATACGTCTCAAATATGTTTTATAAAAACCTCTCATCCACCTGCGTCCTCTCGTCACGTGGTTGGAGCATCCTCACCCGGATTAAGAGCATCTCTCTCCTCCTCTCGTAAAGCAAACACGTGCCACAATGACCACAGCCATATGGTCAAGTGCTTTTGATAAACATAAATCCATCATCCGCTCGCTTTTTTTTTCTTCTTTTATTGCGTTTTTCTCTCAAGACGTGGACAAATAGTGTGGCTCGAGGAGAGGAGGACGGAGCGGGTGTCCAGGTCCGGGCCAGACGACGGGGGATAAAAAAAAAATCGCCGTCACAGATGTTCCCTCGCTCGGAGAGGAGATAAAATACGCTGTAAACGATTCCAAAGGGAAATATTTGACGAGCAAATATTAGTCTTGGAGGTAGAAACTCGGACAGGGCTCGCTTTTTTTTTGCTGGGTTTAATGACTAATTGAATATCATTAGTTGAGTCCACAGAGGTCCAAGTGTCTCAGAAATCAAAGCTGGGATTTCAAAAAAAAATGCCATATGGACCACATTATACATTAACCATGAGTTGGAGGACAATATCAATGTGTACAAGCCGCCAGGTAAGATAAAGGTCAGCCATGTCAGACCTGGCCTGCCTCCTTGCCAACAGAGTCACGAGGGGAAACGAGGCTGTGTGTGCTATTTATTACAGGTGGGTTGATGGACTCTTTGATTTATTGTGCTTTATTGCACGTACAGTGTGTGCCAAAGCAGGTTATCTGAAGAACTTAGTTAGCGACGGTAAGACAGAGTCCGAGCAGTGACCTGTGCGTAAATGCATGCCAAAGCTGGCACGTGGACTTTAAAGAAGAAATAACGCAATATAACTAATAGAACACATCGCATCAGTGCATGTCGTTCGAATAGTCCACGGGTTTTACGCGTTTTCCAACGAAAAGGTTAACTGGAGTGGGTCAAATGTGCGCGTGAATGAACCGCGTAAAATGTTTTCCGTCACCTCTCCAAGGCGCACCGACGTGCGTCGTGCGTAACGCTCCCGAGCACCGACGTCTCGTCTCGAACGGGACTCGGTTTTCAAAGCCAAAAAAGATGATCTTGTTGTTAAGAACAGCATTGACGTGTCTAAAATGCAGTAGCAGTGGGTTACCGTTATTTTGATTTAAAATGTGACTTCCTGGCAAAGGTTTGGACAAGTTTTACCAAACGTACATATTCAAAACGTTTTTGAAACCATGTGTATCTGATGCGTCTCCTGATCCTTAATCAGTAACTAGAAAAGTTCTTAAATGTAGTACTATACCCAATAAGGCTGTAGGAAAACATTCTCAATATATATTTATATTCAACAGAAATATATCGATTTTTCACTTTTTAAAAGCTGACCATACTTTAAAATGACTTGTTCAACACACATTTTAGGAACGAGTTTGGGGCTATCAAATCTTCTTTTTTTTTAATCAAGCTTCTTTTATGGTTTAAATAGAGAAATAAAATAATTACTTTTTAAAATGTTTAATTATAATCATCTTATTTCATTATTTTATGCTGTACTGACACCACAAGACATTCCTATAATGTGTTTAAAACACTGGCAATAAAAGTTTCTGATCCTGACTCTGAAATATTCACAGCGTTTGTTCATTTTGTTAATGGAATTGAAATATCCGGCTGAAAGATGGCAGCAGTCATTGCGTCCTCATAGCTAAAGAAACAATGCAATCCTTGGAGATCCTTGAGATTACTGAGGACGAGAGGATACCGTCGACTTAAGCTGCTTTTAAAGATGAACATATTACCATTTTCAGTTTTATTAATTAAACCTAAAGAAAGTAGAACTATCACCAGAATAACCTAAAATCATTCCGAAAAAGGAAGTGTATCGCACTATATATCAAAACGTGTCTTGAGCTGAGAATATCGGATTGGATTGCAAGATGTGTGTATCGCTTCCGCCCTAATACCCAATCCACTCCACTAATGTGAAATGTTGTTATTGAATTCTGTAATTTTATATCCCAACTTATAGTAATGGTTATACTAGTTATACATGAAATAAGTAGTAGATCCATAAAGTTAAGGGGTTAACTAGAAGCAAACCTATTCAACAATGGTTTTGGAAGCACCTACAGAAGCATTACAGTTTTGCTATTGTGGTTTGAATTGATAATTGCGACAACATCATTATTAAATATCACGTTTTCTCAAAAGTTGAATTGTTCTCGACAGTAAGCTGGCTACTAAACCCATGATGCCTTATCTGTTTCACCCAAAATTAGGAATGTATTTATTTGGGTTAAGGATCTCATAGGAGGGAGAACATGGGTTGTCTTGATGAGAGCTGTTTCCCAAGGTTCTTGCATATACGGTATATATAAATATGCCTTCACATTTATATTGAAAAAACAACCTTTAAAATTCTTTAAAAATGTTACGGGCCGTTTGGAGGTCCCTCTTTCCCACGTCCAGTTCTCACAAGACATTTGGAACTTCTTATGGGAACTACATTAAGACTATTAAAAACATTACAAGATATTTATCCAGCAAATGTTTTCAAAAGGTCCCCAAAGCATCGATATTGTTGGTGCCCGCTTTTTTTTTTTTCTGCTCACAAAACAACTTACATTCCAAACTAGGAGCAGCCAAGGGCAATTAAGGGGGTTTGGCTCGTGGGGACTGTTTTTAAAAAACTGTGCTTGGCGAACAACTCAAAATGTTCCATGTACCAACTGCCTCTAGAAGTATGTCATGTTCTTATCACAATGATGTCAAAAACAAACCTGTGACTTTGATGAAGTCTCACATTCCAGTGGCTCATCATCTGCCTCAGTTCACTGTGTCGTCTGACAAGGATTGATTTCATTATACTGACAAGTCACTTAGATTGTCCAGAGTGGCTTCATTTTATTAAAACAGTGACTTTTGGCACATGAAACAAGAGTTAAACCCTGGCACACGACTCTCTGTGTGTATTACATCGTTTTATAATATGTTTTTTTTTGATAATGTAATATATACAGTCCCTAGAGACTACTTGCAAATAAAATAAATCCTAAAAAGTGTGGTGTTGCTTATTTTCTGCTTAGAATAGAAGTAAACACATCACAGATAAGGAAGCGTAACCTAAAGTAACACCGAGACAATTTATCTCCATGCTAAATATGGGACGTTTATGCATTTCAGCGGACATATGGAAAATCTAGGATCTGTATATATACACAACCTTTGCTTACTGCGCCCCCTGTCTGGATCATGAGGGACTACACTGCACTAAACCGTTGTTAGAGAGATTGAAACTGAACAACAATAACCAACTTCCCATCCACGTCATAATGTTTGGCATATTTGTGAGCAGATAAGTATGTTGTACAAACTTCCATGGTTACTGGGAATTTAGCTGCATAAATGTAATCCGGGATTTGAAACATGTAGTCCAAGATAAAAAGAGTACTGACTCCTTCAAGAAACATCTTAAGATATTCTTATTTGTGCAGGATTTTCCCTGATTTTCTGGAACTCCTGTGTTTTTCTTATATGTATTGATCTTTTAAAGTATATATTTTGACTGTGTATTTTTTTTGATTGTTAAAGCGCTTTGTGACCCTGGTCTAGAAAGGCTCTTTACAAATGACTATTACTTACTTGCTTACTCACTCCATTCTATTATAACCAATGGTATATAATATATATTGCTAGCCTTGCCCGTCAGCAATAGTCATTCTGAGGTTGTATCACCCCGCAATTATTTGTATGTCCACATAGTTATATATTTTTTTCATTAAACCATATAAATTCTGTAAATCAAATCAAATCAAATTAAATGACAATTTGTATCGAATTAAAGGCATTGTTTGTCCTGCAATGGATTGTTTCTTAAACTTGACATACATTTTGTTTCCAAATACTTAAAATCAATAGTAATTTAAAGCACAAAAAAGTTTGCTTCCAAAGCATGTCGATTTTTTAAACTTAATTTTCAAGCTTTGTAGAACTGTTTTCTACAATGAATTTGAAAACTTTTACTTTTTTAATTAGTAGTTAATAGTGGTTCAGAGTGATTTACACATTTCTTTCTTAGTGTGGGTATTTTTTAATGCTTTAAGCATCATAGAATTACAAATTACTCTAAAATAATTTATTTTTCTAGTTTTAAACCTGGACATGATAAAGTGTGGCCCGGGGGCCACATATGGCCCATTGACTGTATTTATGTGTTGTAAACTTTTTTGTGGTGTCGGTACAGAATACAAAAATGAAATAAGATAACACACAAGAGAAGCAATAGAAAAGCAGAACCAAACTATTGTATTTAGTAATTATTTCACTATTGTATTATTATAGTCTCTAAATATAAATATAGGTTTTTGTTGCGAGTATTTATTGCCACTTAAAAAGATCAAAGTGAATATAATAAAATATTTGTAAAAACATTACTTTAATAGAAGATAAAATCAAAAAGTTACGCAATATACAATAAATAAAGATTTAAAAATAGTTACCTTCATTTTATTACTTGATTTTTTAAAATACTTTTCATTGCTTTCATTTTTGTTTTATGACCCCTAAAAACATGGCCAGGCTCCTCCTTACATCAGTGATCTGATCCAGCCTTACACCCCAGCTCGGGCTCTTAGGTCTGTGGATCAGAATCTACTGATGGTTCCTCGCACATGGTTCAGGACCAGAGGAGAGAAATCATTCCAGACTGTTGCTCCTAAGCTTCGGAACAATCTTCCTCTCCCTCTGTGTTTGATGGATCTACTGACTCCTTCAAGAAACATCTTAAGACATTTTTATTTGTGCAGGCTTTTCCCTGATTTTCTGGGACACCTGTGTTTTTCTCTGTGTTATCTTGACCTTTTATATATTTTATTGAGTATGGTTTTGATTGTTTAAGCGCTTTGTGACCCTGGTCTAGAAAAGCGCTATTTAAATACAAATCACTTACTTACCTTAATTTTATCTTTTTTTTTTTTTTTAAATACTTTTCATTGCTTTAATTTTTGTTTGATGACCCCTAAAAACAGCCACTGTGTAACATCATCTTGTTCTTTCTCTTTATTTCTCTTTGTTCTTATTTTATTTTGATTTATTTTTTATGAAAAATTGCTGTATTTTCTGTGGCTATTGGAAAAAAAACAATTTCCCGAAGGAGACCTCCTGAAGGATCAATAAAGTTTTACCTTACCTTACCTTACCTTACATGTGGCCCCTGTGAAAATGTAAATGTGCCCACTATTGTTTCAGACTACACGACATATTAAATTTTTTTTTCTGTTAAAAAGGCCCTTTGACCAGGGCCGGGTCTAGACAGGCATGTATGAGGGGCCAGGCCCCCTCTTGCCCCTGCCTAGACCCGGCCCTGCCTTTGACCCTTGTCTATCATTTTGGATCCTTAGCATGAATGAAATTAACAGCCCGCATAATATTTTATAATAATTTATTTCAAAGTGGGAGTTTCATAAGAACTTTTTAAAATATCATTTTAGATAAATAATCGTTATTTTTTTTTATAATTATTTTTTTTCATGTTGTTGATGATGCACGGCTATGTTAATGTCATGTCGCGTAACGGTTTCTGAAGGGAGCTGAAAACTCCGACGGTCCGTGAACGCGTCACTAAGTGGGTTAACGCTATGCTGACGTGTCGCGCGTCTTTGCTCCGGAAGACTTTCCGTTCGATTCTCTTTGGCGCCGTTGACTCTGGAGCCATTCGACTCCATTCATTCCAGCCCCAGTCCAAAGGACCCGGAAACGCTTCGGAACCTTAAGCGTATGCATGGCACATTGTGTTTCCGGCATAACGTGTGTGTTGATCTGTGCTCAGCCTTCTTTTTTCCTCTTTGACTCCCAGTAGATCAGTCACCCGGACGCTCCCTCACCTGGTCTCCCCCCGACACTCTCTTGCTCTCTCAACCCGGTGGACATGGCTTCTCTCTCGGCTCCAGCTCAAGCAGCTCCCCCTGCTTCCCTCCAGCGAGGGATAGTGAAGATGGTAAGGAAACCCCGAGACCGTGGAGCGTGTTAGCACCCGGCTAGCCTAACGGTTGTCCCCGCAAACGGATCCGACATATTGACACTTTTTTCAGGCGACTCGCTGTCAGTGGTGTGTCTGGAAGGAGCACTCGGGCTAACGTTAGCAGCTAGCCGGCTAACAGCCAACTCTTGAGCACATGTTTTTTTCCCACTTATTTAAACTTTTACGCTTTAAAACGTCATTGTATATGGACACTAAGCTTAAATACTCGGTTGTGAGTTTACCGAATGTGTATTTTCAATCGTTTTTAAAACTTCTTCGCAACTTGTTTACTGTGACAGATGGTTAACTTCTCGAGTGGATTTTTAGCTAAAGCTAATATAACTTTAAATCTTACTTCGATCAGTTATAATTTAGAGGACAATTCCGTTTTTCAGTTGTTTTAAAAATATATATATTCTTGTTATTTGTCGCATACAAACAATAGTATAATGAGTTCCTTTTTAAACTTGTATTTTTATTATTATGTCTGTTGGTTAAACAGTAGTTGCGTTTATTACAGTCATAGTAAATCGTAAAAGATGGTGAGTCAACTTAGTTAATGTTTTTCTCAGGTCCAGCTTCAGTGGCTGGTTCTGAAGAGACCACGGGAAAATGACACGTAGCTCCAGATTTCTTTTTTTTGGCCTCTGTAACCTGGTGTTCATGCAGCTGCGCGGACTTTCAGTTCTGCTTCTCGTTCTGACCAGCAACCAAAAGTGTGTTTTAAACCAAATATAAAAATCACAATTGATATAATCTATGAGTAGTTTGGCAGGGTATAGCTGCATGTGTGTATTATTCACGAGTGGGCTGCAGAACTTGTGCAAACTTGTTTGTGTTTTTCCCTGTGGACCTCTAGAAGAAATGATCATTTCTACGCATGATTCCTGCAACATGCTACAGATGAATTCATTTAATCCAGCTTTCGCTTTCATTTTTATGTGTAAAAACAAATAAATGCAGTCGTCCGGCTCTCAATTGTACTCGGTTTTGTGTTTATTTTTTTTAAGTAACTTTCCATTACTTCAGTGTGGTTGATTTTATTTCATTAAAGAATAATAATGGCATACTTAATCACTCTATTGTATTGACAAATACTCTACATATGAGGTCTTACTTTTAAATGTAGTCTGTGAGAAGTTGACGCTATAAGCAACATTGAAATGACCAAAATAATTTAAATTGAAAACTGTCAGGCATAAATATTTTCAGCTTTTAGTGCAAATGCAAGAAAGCATAACAACAGACATAAGCTGCTTTGTACCTTCATCAATTATGTTTGAGGAGATGGTGTACTAACCAAAGTCATCTAGCATTAACGCACACAAAACAAATCTTAAATCCTAACCCTTGTGTGTTGTGCCAGGCTTAAGGGAGGGGGTGCTCAGTGTTGTTGGAATAGTTTATCACACCCAAATCTTAGATCAACAGCCCCCTGTTATACCCCCCCAAGGTTCTGCAGATAAAAGCTGTTTGCTTAGATCCGCATAAATGCCGAGGTTGTCAAAGCCAACAGTAGGCTATCTTCTTTTTAGTATTTATCAACATCATCTGATAACCGGATCTTGTTCTAATTGTGGTTTTATGACGCTGGTGAAAACTACTCCTTTATATTTTACACTTTAAAATTGTTTTCTTTTGGGAAGTAGATGTATTTTTTTTCTATTTAATAATTTTTGATTGTTGTGCGTCCATCCAGGTGTTGTCTGGTTGTGCCATCATTGTGCGAGGTCAGCCCCGCGGGGGTCCGCCACCCGAGCGACAGATAAATCTCAGTAACATCCGTGCTGGAGCCATGGCACGAAGAGCTGCTCAGGGTCAGCCTGACACCAAGGACACCCCTGATGAGGTAACAGCCCCATGATGTGCCTTTCTTTATCCAACATTTAGACTGACTCAAGTTCGATTGTTATACTGATGCATGTGGCTACTTGAAAATGACAAATGCTGGTAAAAACTACCCGTTTATTTTTTACACTTTAAAATTGCAGTTTTCTTTTGGTAGGAAGTTTTTTTTTATATAAAGATTTACTTTCTCTTTGTAAACGTAAAACACTCAATATGTTTGTTTGTAGGTCCTTAAAGTTCCTTTTAAGAACAAATATTGTGTTCAAAACAGTGAAGTGGTTGAAGTTTCCTGCTTTTGTTGTCTTTTATACATCATGTCCGACTGACAATAAGTGAAGTTTCCACTTTTGGAGGGACTCCTGTGATTTTAAACCTGAGTGGTTTACTAAAACACTGCTTTATATTTGACATATTAGTTGTCATCCCTATTCTGATTTCATTTATTAATGATTTTATTTTATTGTATTTGGAATTGGTGCTGCCAGCATTGTATAGCCACAAATTTGGTGGTACAGCACTCTGTTTTGACATTAACGAAATTCTGGTTCTTTGCTTCTATTGACATGGCATTATTATTTATAGGAAGAGCGACAAACGATGTATATGCTTCATCCTTAAGAAGACTTTCTTGCCCACAAACCCTTAGCAGTTATACATATCGGAGGATCATAATACATTTAGGAACTCAAAATAAATGTCTTGCAGTATTGAAGCTTAGTCCATCTCATCTAATAACTTTTTGGCACTTTGTTGTGTTTTGGGGGGCTTTGTTTTTTATTTAAAAAACATAAATTAAAAAAGTATAAAAAACCTTTCGAGTATAAAACTTGATTTAATGGATACATACAGTATATATGGATAAAAGACGGTACACATGTTTCCACCAAATTTCTTACTGAACATTTGGGGGTGCCAAGATGAATAGGTTGAAGCTTCATAATGCAGTCATCTTTATATCACCTTTAAAGGGCCCATCAGACATTTTTATCTAGCTGAGCTTTGAAAATGAGGAAAAAAAAAAAGCCTCAACTCAATAGTTTTAAAATTGGACGGTAATTGTTATTTATTATTACTATGTTGATTTTTACTCGTTTTTGTAAAAACGTTGTTTTTCAGTTAACTAGACATGTTAAGTTGCTTGATTAAACTAAGTTAGTTCTTGATGAAATTAAGACCTGCTTTTAATTTTGGCTCCATAAGGAAAATATCCAGAAGGTTTTTTCGGAATCAATTAGTTAAAATATTTCTGACATGATTGTTTGGATATGATTATATAGAACAAATAACTTTCCGATGAACCTATACAAGTGTCTGGTTGTTGCTTTTTTGTATTCAAACATTGTTGTCATGGTTGGGTTGAGTGGACGCTAATATGTTTTGTTTTTTTTCTCATTCACAGCCATGGGCATTTCAAGCTAGAGAATTTCTGCGGAAGAAGCTCATCGGCAAAGAAATCTGTTTCACCGTAGAGATCAAGACTGCTCTGGGCAGAGAGTACGGCATGGTCTACCTGGGGAAAGGTCAGTAGCAGACCTCCAGGAGTGATCCTGGTGCAAGGTCCAAAGTGATAAATGCTTGGGCTTCGATTATTTTTACTTAAATATTTACATCCCATGCCTTTTCGTATTATGAAATAATTGCTCAAACTATCTAGTTTACACATGTTTGTTTGGATCATTAAACATTTTTAAATAATTCATTGGTCATATTGACATAATTTCCAGTTTGCCTTGTCAGATGACATTAAAGCAACAAGATGCAATGAATTTTCCGCTCTGTTCTGGCTGCCAAACACTTTTCCTGCTTGTTATGAATCTGTGCGTCTCATGTTTTGTTTCTCTCTGCCTACTAATTGTAGACACGTCTGGGGAGAGCCTGGCTGAATCTCTTGTGAGCGAGGGCCTGGCCACCGTCCGCAGGGAAGGCATCAGAGGCAACAAGTAAGACGCTTGCTGGAAACAACTTTGGCCTCATGGCTGTTAATTATACAGTGTGTATATATAAGGAAAGTAGAATTTCTATGGAACAGTTCAAAGTTCAGACACAACTCAATTTTACTGTAAGCAAGTAAGTACATTTTATTTATATAGCGCTTTTCCAGACCAGGGTCACAAAGCGCTTAAACAATCAAAACAATACTCAATAAAGTATATACTTTGAAGATAAAGATAAAACTGATAACGCAACAGGAGTTCCAGAAAATCAAGGAAAGCCTGAACAAATAAAAATGTCTTAACACTGTACTTTGATTAATAAAAAAAATATCCTCAGACAAGAAAATACAATATAATAAAAAAATGTTGTGGTTCCTGATACATTTTTGGTATGTTATTTAAAGTTACAAAAAAAACGGTGCAATTCTGCATCATATTGAGTTTCAAAGGTTTCAAATCAAAAGCTTAGCTGCACATAAGTCCTCCTGTTGGTAAAGGATTCTGATCCTGGTGCAAGGTCCAAAGTGATAAATTCCCTGGAAGTCGTATCTATGGTGTTCCAGATGGGGGCAGTATTACCCTGCCGTAACAAACCGTTTCAACTCTGTAAAACCTTCTCAACTATGATGTGCTTGTGCCGTGATCCTCTAAAAGATCCTGCTCTGTTAGATGACAAGGTAGCTACCCCCCCACCCCCCTTCTTTCCACACACTGAAATTTGCATATTACAAACATTACAAGCAATTTGACTCGTGCTGCTACATTATATCTCCTAACGTGAACGGGGACGATGCTAATATTTTGTTCCTAATGAGCCATTTTATGCATTTTGTGCAATCGCCCGGAATCTCCGCTAATGTAAATGATGCTTTAAGTGTAAGCAGGCATCATTTGGCTAAAGGGGAGAATCATTACTCTGTGACGACTCAAGTTTTTTCTACCCCTCAGCGCTCTTGCTTCCAATATCCATTACCCCAGGTATTTTTCTGTATCGATCACACGACGATGTGGGAATAGTTACCACGGCGATAACAATGATGGCTTTGGACTACGTGGTTCAACATGTGTCGGGCACTCGGAGGCTGTCCGGGAAAATAATTGTCAATCCTCTGCACAAGAGCTGGCACAAGAAGTGAATGTAATGATTGAGTTTTAGTTGGTTTATCACAGCACTTACAGATCAGTAGTTGGTATGATTAAAAAACGTTTCTATTATTATTACTCTTTCCCTCTGCCGGACTTGATTATGAAACTTTCAGATGGATTTGTTTGGATTGCAACGTATTATCAACGTGACTATTCAATGCAGTAATAATGTTCAACTTGAGGACAGACATAAATGATGAATGTGTTGTCAGAAAGCCAGTGAAAGTGTATTTTCTATTGCACTTTGTAACACTTTGCGTTGCTCTTTGGCAAAGGCCATTCCACCCGAGGAGCTTTAGTTTAGATAATGCAACATGACCCTCTTAGAGCAACTTAAAGTTGACACAGAAACAGAATTTCTAACAACAAATAGAGTGAAAACATCTTCATAAAGCAAATGACTTCATTAAGGAGTATAACTAGAGGAAAAACTTTTTTTTTTTGAAATGACCACAGGTCAATACTTAATGATTTAGAATGAAAGCAGATTAGCACATTATTCTGTTTGCCTTATATTCATGGTAGGCAGAAGGGTTCACTGGCTCATAGGCTGGACACCAAAAATCTGTCCCTCTGGGAATTTTGGCTGAAACTTCCCACAATAAAGTATAATAGGATCTTGTTCATTAGATGGAGAAATATCTTTTTAATCATAAAGGATTCCGTAGTTTGCAGACAGCTATTAAGAACACTGTGTTTAAAAAAAAAAAAAAGAAGAAGCTGAGCCAAAAGAAGTGTCCAAAAATCTCACTACCCATCTTATTGGGTAATTTTCCCTCTTTGCAAATGTGAAATCTTTGATTTAGTTTTATTCAACTTGTGGGTTGAATACTATAGGAGGCCCTAGATAAGCATTAAACCTGCTACCTTCCCTAAATGTGAAGCACTCCCCGCTTGTGTAAAAGCACCACAATGTACACTTCAATAACCATTTACTGGGTGGAGAGCTCTCACATCTGGGTCACACAAAGTACAACTACTGCTGTGTCATTCAAGAGAAGCCAGTTAAGGGGGTTTATCATTTTTAGGATGTCTCTCAGACGCCTCTTCTGGGTGGTTTGTCTGGTTGTGTCCAACTGGAAGGATCCCCTGGGTCAGACCCAGAACATGTTTGGGGAACATGCGTCTGGTATACCTCTGAGGCATTCCCAAGCCAAACAAAAGAGCCGAAGACTGGACTGTCCTTGACTGCTCCCCATGCGAGTATGCGTCGGATAAGGAGAGGAAAATTGATGATTCTTTATAGAAAACATTTCAGCAGTTTGTTCTTCAGCGAGCATACAGCACAACGTACACTTCTGTCAGGTTTTCACCACGAGTATAAATACAAACGTCAAGGTTGGCCAATGCTTTGCTAATGCATTAAGGGATCAGCATGAACTTTGTCTGGCTGCTTTATACTGTGTTGTCCACAGAGGCCGAATATCCGATTATTGCTCCTCACTGCTTCCCTAGTCGGTAACTAGAAAGTAAACACCTGAAGGCACAAGTGCCTTTTTTTTGCTGACTAAAGCAGAGAATACTAACTCCTAAAAGAAATATTTTCCTTGAAGCAAAATGACTTTCAACACTTAATTTATAATTTAAGATGCCAAAGATTTCTGCACAAACTTTCTAATGAAAAAACGATTATTTTTTTTTAAATTGATTCAGAAACACTTTATACACGAGGAACAATAAAAATACTCTTGTTTCTTCCACCAAGGCTTTGCCAACAACAACTTTTTTTTTTCTTCTGATTTCTTTCGTTTTATAAAGACCCGTGCGCAAAATTAATGCAGCTTATCTATGCACCGTCTGCAATTTATTAAGGAGTGAAATACAGAACGTGGACAATCATGCATCTATGCGTGTGAAGAGACTGCCTGAAGATTGTTTTGGGTAATTTTATCGATTGAAGTTAGGTCTTCATTTAGCAGAGCAAAGGTGAGCCAACTGTTCTGTATTGGAGTGTTAAATAGTCCAGATATTAAACGCTAGTGTGGTTTCTAAACGTTTCTAGATCCCTCTAAGATATTTGACACTGAATTCTTGCGACTCTAATCAAACTCTTTGGTTCTTTGCACAAGGTGGATCAAACATTGTTAGAACTGGTTTCTTTCCATCAATTTGACACATTTAAATAAGGTCTACGGTGGTAAAATAATACTGGGCTAAACTCCCAACTTCCAATTAGGAGCACAGCTTGAGGTCAGATTATGTTTTTCATTTTGTGCTTTTCCTTTGACACACTTTCTACCTAAATTCACAGTATTCAACCTCTCTTCTCCAAAAGCTCATCATGTCGTTGCTACCCCAATTGTATTCGAGCTGCTTCCTCTTCAAAATAACATAAAACGAGCCCTTCGGTCATGGCAAGTAGTATATCATTAAAATTGCCCTAAAACCATCGTTCTATTTGGAGTCGCGGAGTGGAATTAATCGTGGCCAGCTGCGTGCTTTGCAATTGAAGGAGCTGCCAAATTTTATTGTTGCCTTCACACCAAGTGTGCAAATGAATTACTTTTAAAGCAATTATAATCTGGTCATCAGCTGGTTCCGACTAAAATAACAATGCAGTTTTTCTGCAACAGCACTTTGTGTAACACTTAATTCAACATAGATGGAGCCTCATAAACCCATGCTGATGCCACGCTTGTTCTTTAATGAGCCCTTAATAAAGTTAATGGCCATTCTCGGTTGCTTCTCTTCAGAAAAATTACAACATTTAATAATTGCTACATGCCAGATGCTTAAAGATTTGTTGCTGTCATTTGCACATGTGTTTTATTTTTTAAATAAAATAACGTTGCTGGAGGTTTATTAGACTAGCTTTGCATTGGACCCACCCAGATTTTAGTAAACGGCGTAACATGTGGAATATTTTTATTTAAAATGATCAGATGCCATGCAGGTGCCCAAAATGGGTCTAAATCATGCAAATCCGATTTTCTTCCTAAAAAGTCTTTGGTCCATCTTGGTCACACACTCTTCTCTGCTGGATAAACTGATATTGATCAGAAAAGAAAATACATTTTAAATGCTCTTGTAGCGTCACAGTGTTGTTACGTAATTCTGTATTACTGGTCAAGATATTTCATGGAGCGTGATCAGAATGTTTATCTCATTGCTCCAAATATTGAAGTTTAGTCCTGTACCATGATGCCTGGTTGCACAAAAATAATTGCTCCAATTGCTCCAGTTACCGATCATTGTCGCAATTCCTTGCATTTGACTCACAGAATCTTTACATTCCAACTACTGCCTGTTGTATTGTCTCATACTTTTAATAGTAATCATATCTACAGTCCAATCTTTTGAAAAGCGTTCTATAAGTACTAATTACTTACTTACTTACTTTTGACTTGTCTGTACTATATATGTAAACAAAACAAAAGGTTTTAGACAATATTAAACACACATTTTGACATCATAATTTTCCTATTTTCTTTAATAATTGGTTTAATTTTTAATGGTTATACACCCATGTAAAAGAAAAAAAATGCTCTTCATTACATAACTTGTTTTGATGACCCTCCTGGAGCGATCATGTGACCATTAGAGATGTTCATAGACCATGTTTTAATATTACTGAAACTAAAAGTACTGAAACTTTTATTTTATTTTTTTTCAAATACTGCAACTTCCATGCATGGCATATCTTGAGCATATATGTCCTTCGATGAGGAACAACATCTTCTCGTCAATCTTTTTTTTTAACTTTAAAGCTTTTTGCAATTTTATTATGATGTTGCAGTTTATTTTGGCTTAAACACAGTTAGAAAGCTGTATATTCGTTCTGGAAGGAAAATCCCCGTTAAAAATGGTTGTTGCCAACGTTGAAATAAAAATGTTCTTTACTTGAAGCGAGTCATCTGCAAAATTAGTTTCATGATTTTCATGTTTCAAAATTACAAGTCAATCTCGTACGTTTAAAAAAAAAAAAAATTATGCTTTGATTTCCCAGTATCGGATGAATAAAGTATATTTATCCATCCTTTCTTGTCTCCAGCCCTGATCAAGTCCGACTGTGTGACCTTGAGGACCAGGCGAAGAGTTCCAAAAAAGGAATCTGGAGCGAAGGAGGCGGCACACAAACTATTCGTGACATGAAGTACACCATCGAGAATCCCAGAAACTTTGTCGACTCTTTGCACCAGAAGCCAATCAATGGTAAGAACTTCTCAAATGAATGTTCAAGTACCATCGTTCATCTCAAAGTTTGAAATACCCAAATATACATTTGTGCCAAAGATGTATCCATCAAGTTGTGGTAGCTTGAAGTGTTTTGAAAAGTTTTTCAGTAACCCCTGATCATTTAATTACATGAATAACCAATGATGGATTTTCTTTCCCTTCATGATCACACCATTGCAGCGCTCTAGAAAAGGGAACGCCAATTTCATCCCCCCCTTGTGCTTTTTCCTGTGGCTAAGTGGTCACGCACAAGTGGCACAGAGAAAGAAATCCTATCGTCACTCCACTACTCATCTCAGAGTGCCATTTGTGCGTGAAATGACTTTCCCACAGGTGTATACCCAATTTTAGACTACTTTGGAGGTCAAGTGAGTGCGTCGAGTGATCCCATTTGTGGGGAAATAACCGCTTCTACCTGGCAGTGAATTGACATCACCTCAAAGCTTGTTGCATAGCATACTGCCTCTCAAGTCAAGCACAATAACTGCACAGAGCTTGAGTGTTCTCAGAAGTTTAGATAAAAGGGCAATTTACAGTTGCATTGATTACCAATTATGTGTACTTTGAAATCTTGCCGAACAAAAGGTTACGAGAGCAGAGTCCATTATGACGCAGTAATGGGTTTCGCTCCAACAGCCAGCTGTAATCATACCCTGCTGTGTTTATACAATAAGTCCCTTGGATTTGGAGACTTCTGGGATTGAGGATCAGAGTGGGTGTGGTTGGGTAAATGAGATTTCATCTTAATATAAATCTTTACAATAGAAAATGTGCTAATTTTATTAAGAGTTTTAGTTGCCCTTTAAATACAGGATGTAAAGGGATTGTTTCTGAATACCTGCACAGCAGTATTCTCATTTTTTTTTCACTCAACAAATGCACATATAGGAAATTAAGTATGTCAAGGCCTATTAAAAACTCATTAAAATATGCTGAAAATATCCTAAATATCTGAAGATATCTTTGGCTGTAATCTTTAATATCATTAATGCCACAAGAAAATAACTGCATATCTCCACTAAGGAAGTGGCCTAAGTGAGTAGAGGGACTAACTCGTTGGTAATGTACAGAGCCAGATGTTGCATAAACGTCTTTTAAATGTTGTTAAAGCCTACACCTGTTGAAGTGCATATCAAACGTAGCGGGGAATTGTCATTAACCATATGGTTGAAATTCTATTACCAGATGAACACCTCCGTAAAAGGAATACCAATCTGAAACACTACTAAACACACTTACTGAAATAAAAACCTAGTGCGAGGGTTTGACACTAAAAATAAAGTCCTTTATACTTCTCTGGAGTGATCTAGCAACGCCATGGATTTTGAAATGTTCATGGGACTATATGTGTTTAGAGATTAGTCTTAGGGGAGCAATAAATGGCCAAAGCATCAAAATATTAGTCGCATGAATTAAACTTTAACTGGACTAAAACCTGTGACATCGAGATGGGAGGACATTTAAAGTTAGAATCTCAAGTTTATTTTTTCTTCCTCTAGCTATCATTGAACATGTGCGTGACGGCAGCGTAGTACGTGCCTTGCTCCTCCCCGACCACTACCTGGTTACAGTCATGCTGTCTGGAGTCAAGGTAAGATCTCCCCAAACACTTTCATCTTCATTTCCTTCATGACAGAGAGCAAATGGAACAAAATCTGTCTTGTTTGTAAACAATTGTTTTCCCTCTTCAGAGACGCTTTGTTATCGCCGTGCTATCTTCTACGCTTAATTTTCCCATAAATCTTTTCTTCTACTATGCAGAATGAATCTTCTTCATCTTCACCCATAATGTCCCCTTTTTAAGGTGTTTTCTGTCTCTAATCTTATCTGCTGTAGTGTTATGTCTTATTTTTGTTACGCAGTTGGCAAATACAGAATGAAGACATCTGTTTGAAGGCGATAAGAGTATTTGTAAGATGCAAAAAAAATGAACCAGACGGTCTCAATTTAAATGCCAACACGGGGAGATGTTATCTAATGCTTGTATTTGTGATGGATCTCAGCAAAAAACTGTTTCTTTTGCCAGTGCCCGACATTCAGGAGAGAAGCTGATGGAGCTGAGAGCCCAGAGCCGTTTGCAGCAGAGGCCAAATTCTTCACAGAGTCACGCCTCCTGCAGAGAGATGTTCAGATCATCCTGGAGAGCTGTCCAAACCAGATCATACTGGGCACCATCCTTCACCCGGTGAGACACCTGAGACGATGACCTGCGGTGCTGCTGACATTAAGATTCTGACAGCTAAATAAAAAATGCTGCTTTAGTTCTCGCTAGGGTTCTATCCACATTGGTTTGCTGCTCTGATCCCAGATTTATTCTGCCAAGTTTGTGACTTTAGGCTAGACAGGAAATGATGATCCAAAGGAAGGAAGGAAGGAATTTATTTCCTACCTCCTTTTTACATGAATAATACTAATGAACTATATTTACATTTGTGCATAACCATTCGGAACATTTGTCCAGCTCGGTCCCACGGGCCACATCCAGCCAGCAAATATATATTTTCTGGACGGAAAGAGCTTTAAAAACATGTTCAATACTAGTTTCATGTCCACCAAAAAATGGATCACATACTTTGTTGGTGTGTCAATTACTGGAACTGAAAAAACAAACATATTATAAAGGCCACTAGATTAAGTTTAATTCTTTTTTTGTACTTTTAACCAAGTTACTATTAATGAATCTTTTTTTTTTGTTTTACCATTTGCGAAGCAACAATTGTGAGTCAGTTAGTGAGTCATTTCCCCCAGAAAATTTCTCACAATTAAATGAACAATGGAACATCTCGGTTCATTACTCCCCTTTATTTATTTATTTATTTATTTAAATGATGTTCTTAACTGTGGAATTTGTTTTCAATAGTTTAGTTTCCCAAAAACTCAAGTATTACCAGATGTTTAATTAACAAGTTATCACCACTTTCTTTCTCCAGAATGGAAACATCACAGAGCTGCTGCTCAAGGAAGGTTTCGCCCGCTGCGTGGACTGGTCGATGGCAGTCTACACACAAGGAGCTGATAAACTGCGAGCTGCTGAAAGGTCCGTCTGACTTGAACACAACTTTGGGTTATTCCAAAAAAAAATCGATCTTTGTAACAAAAGAGCATTAAATTGTCCACCATTATCTTATTATCTTGTCTATATTAAAAATGATGATTTGTTTTATTTAGATCCGCTAAAGAACGCAAAGTCAGAATCTGGAAGGACTATGTAGCACCCACTGCAAACCTGGACGTGAAGGACCGACAATTTGTTGCCAAGGTACAGTTTCATTATACAATTTCTGTGCCGTTCATCTTTAAACATATTATAAAGTAAGGAAAGGCAGTTGAATCATTTGTGACACAAATGATAGCCTTCCTGTGACTTTCTTTCAAAAGCAAAATATTATCAGAGTAGTCTGTGACAATCTAAGCTGGGGGACTTGCTTGGATTGTCCCGATGGGTGTGTGTCCTAGTTGCTTTTTCTTTTTGTAAATGTTAAACTCTTTGTGCAATAAATGTCCATAATTTTGCTATAGAGGTGTTGATTTAGGAAAGAAAGGGGGTTCGTCATTAAACCAATGTCCAAAGATTGCTTGCATGAAATGAAACGCGCTTGTAGCAAGTTGACGAAAGTCCACATTTGAACACTCAAGGGTTCTTGTCCTGTCATTTCTTGACCGCTCTTATCGTCATGACATGAATTCTGCACTCTAGTGACATCCACTCATCAGTTCCATCGTGGACATTGACATCAGCAGCGGCGTCCGCTGCCCTCATGTACTCGTCCACTCTGCTTTTCACTTTTCATTAGATGAGTGATGGATGGAGAGCAGGTTCAATTCCCATAAGTCAGTCATGCTGACGTCGCGACCGACTCTTTCTTCTCCCATCACCAGTGGTATGGGGGAAGCTGATCTAGTGCTCTTCCCAAAAGTCTTCCATGCTTTGCCCTTCCTTTCCCCCCCGGGGATCTCTCCCGCTGAGTAATGACGGATGTAAAGTGACATGGTGTAAACCCTGAGCTGACCCTGTTACAGGATGGTCACAGACTCTGCCACAGATGTTTGGTGTATTAGAAAACTGATGAAAACACAAACAATTTAACAGTCAATAAGGGACTACAACTCTATATACATCAACCAAAATGTTCTATTGAGCAGCGGAGCATTAATTGTAAAGCAATAAAGGGAACTTGTGAAGTGCTCAACTCACTTAATTCCGAATCCATCCCAATGTCTACAACACCCCCTCCGTCTTATCCCTCTTTATCTCCCGTCCTCTCCCGATACCCCACCTCTCTTCTTCCGCTTTTCGTGTCTCACTTTTTATCTCCTGCTCAATCTTAATTTAAACAATAACTCGGCAACAACACATTCATCATTCTGACAATTTTAGTAGAGCACAACAATATTAATAAAACCTGTCTGCAAGTAGGGTCTTTTTTTTTCTTTTTTCTTTTAATGCTCATCTCTGCTGTGGGCAGCAGAAAACACTCTGTGCTGCGTGCCCAAAGAACGACTCCACCCACCGAGCCTGCAAATGTTAACACTCTCCACTCTCTCAATGCCCTCGTGGGAACAGATGAGACCATGTAGTTTAGTCTAGACACACACTAATTAAAATATCGCCTGAAATGATGTGGCCCGTTGGTGTTTTATTTTTATGGATTTTAATTAACGTCGGGAAGCCTTTTAGAACGGGTTTGATGGTATCTTGCGTACTAGATTCTGTTTTTTATTTAAAAAAAAAGTTTTCATCATGTTATTCGCAGTCTTTGAATAAAAAGACAAATGGCACAGAATTGTAAACGTTTCTCTTTGTGTCAATAACTAGAAATGGCTTTAAAGTGGTGTCCAAGTTTTAAAAAAAGCTTTCATATATTCAAACGCATTAAAACATTTTCTTACGTCTGCACTAATGTTTGTCATCATCGCATCCAACCCTGAACTCGGGGAGGTTTCCTCCTCCAGTTTGTGCAGCGTCTGTAATTGTTTGAGAGGAAATGATGTGACAAGAATATGATGTGAAACTGCCTGCCTTAATGGATCTGACTAGCAGCACGATCCCTGAGCACATCCCAAATTATCCTCTGACTCATTCTGGACATTGCAGATGTCATGTCTGGCGCTAACAGAAGGTGGCAGTAGATGCCTACCTCTGGAGTAGCTGTGAGTCATGATGGTTGTTTGTCTCCTCAAAGCTCGCCTCTTATGGCTGCTACTTTGGAAAGACTTTTTGCTCCATTTTTTTTTTTTTACTGGCTGTCCTCCATGTTGCTCTCATCTCAGTAGTATCACATGCACACACACGCTTCATGGCGTTGCTGTTTTTTTTGTCTGTCCGTCAGCGTGATGATCAACTCTCCTCCACTTGTCTCCTCAGTAGCCCTCCTATAGGGTATAATTTGAAGTCTGTTGGCTGATTTTGTTTTGATGTCCTGATTATTCACCCCATGAACCTCACAGTCTTTCTCTTCAGACTCTTTGTGAGAGAAAATCAAATATAAATTTGTATTGTCCTCACATTTGCTGCCTTGTATAATAGGAGGCATTTGTTGGTGTATGCATTTGCATGTGGGGCTGCTCGCTTCAGTCTATCATACGGCCTACTTAAAACTGAGTTTGGATGCCTCTTCCACTTCACTCGCATCATACCCCAAATCTGTCTTCTCACTCGGGTGGATTATCGCAATGAACCCTTTACACACTTCATTATTTTTGCCTCCAGATGTTTCTTCTTGATCAGCTGGAGTACTCCCAAACAGACTGCTCTGTCTAGGTGATCGCTGCTCATATTTAATGGAAGGGTTTCGCTTAGTTTGGAGCAAAAAAGTTTTCTTTTTAGAGTGCAAGAAAAATGAAACCTGTCGACCGAACTCGGAATGCGACTGTGAAGTGAACCACCTTTTGTGTCATTTAGTTAATGGAAAAAACAGTATAAATCAAAGTAAATCTTTGAATGAAAAGAGGTTAAGGAAATATTCAATTAAGGGTCAGAGTGACCCAAGTAAAAAACACAAATGAGTCTGGAGCCTTTTCTTTTGACCTTTTATTCTATGCCCTTTCTCCTAACACATTTTTTTCCGTTTATTAATTCTACCTCGCTTCAGTTTTAAAGTGTGCTAAATATGTAACTTTTCTTGGTAGCTGCCCCTCCCAGGGTGTCTTGTGTGAAATCACTGGGCCCATTCCATTCCATTTCTCTTGCAGGTAATGCAGGTGGTCAACGCTGACGCCATGGTGGTGAAACTGAACTCTGGTGATTACAAAACCATCCATTTGTCCAGCATCCGACCCCCTAGGAATGAAGGAGAGGTAAGAGCTTGAGCCACCCTTTTTTTTTCTCTACCATTTTCTTTGCTTAAACTTTCTTTGCGTTAGACCACAAGTCCTGAATCCTTCTTGGCTTTTTAAAAAGGATCTAAATCTACGCCATTTCTACCTCTCGGAGCAGATTCTCTAGAAAAAAAGCTCGTCCTTGCGTTCCTCACTGTCCGACCTGTAACCACTTGGTGGCGCCCCTGTACTTGGCTCTCATGCAACAAAGCGTTGAGACGCCCTCACACACCCAGTATATGCAGCACTGCAGCGTGAGGTGGACGACCGGTTTTATTTTTTCCTTCGCCGTCTTCTCCCTACCTCCTTTTCCTGAGACGTGTTTAGATCCTGCCCAAATCAAACATGGAGGGATTATCGTATGGACGAATTGGTCATTCTACCAAACTGAAATCAAAGGCTTGTGAATTACATTATGCCTTTTTACACCGTACTGTGAATATAAATAACACTTTTTAAGTCAATTCAAAGAAAGTAGACCGTTTCCTTGCACTTAACGTATTCATCTAAAATCTAATTTCTGAAGTTTTAATCCCATTTTTTTTTTAAATATCCCATTGCATTTAAGAGCTTTCTCAATTCCCTAACAGTTTAAATAACACTTAAGATAAGAGAAAAATGGGTTCCAGCATATCATAATGGGTGAGAGTGGCAGGGAAAAACTTCTGTTTAACAGGCAGAACCAGACTTGAACGGTCTTCTGCTTTGATCGGCAGGAAGGGAGAAAAAGGTCAACGGGAAGAAGGAACTGGGATAGAGGAAGAATATGTTTACATGTTTATTTAAAAATAAATAAAAAATCATGATTCATGACCGTCCTGCAGTTGTATTGCTAGCATGATAAGCAAAATTACATCAGATGAAACGTTTTTCTTTTTTAGCTGGACCCAATACCTGGGTTGGATTATTTTTTCATACCCGAAGACAAACACATGTTGCACTCTGAGCTTAGAGGCAGAACATATTTAACTAATTTATAGATGTCCCTTTTAAATCAGATAAACTTCTTTTGAATCTTGGGTTTGCCTCTAAATAAATCCTTTCTCTAGTGACAGTCAATACCAGTTAGGTGAGATCGGACCTGTCACTCAATGGCAAAATCATGGGTGAAACGCTCACTTAAGGCCATCCATGGAACGATAAAAAACGGAAATTGCTTTTTGCTTGCAAATGTTTTTCTATCAAGGCAGCAATGATAAAATGGCAGCTTCATTCTCAATATGATGGACATGTCATTGTACCTTTGGGTCAAGTGACTGAGAGGTCTCTGCGGATGTGACATCCTCTCGTCCAACACTGTCACCAGCGAGCCACCTTTACCCAAACCACAGCGTCACAAAGCCTCAGAAGGGTAGTGTACACAGACGAGACGCCATAGTGAATATCGGCAAATGGTTTTGTGTGGTTTGTGCGCATGAATAGAAATGTGTCTGTCTGGATGAAATCTCTGTTACCATCGTGACAGACGAGGCTCGGTGTCTGCAGGATTTCTTTTGTACAAGTTGTCATTAGCTCCGTGCGCACTGTTTGAGGATGCTTTCTGCAAGCGAGTCGATGTGTTTGTTTCTGCTTGTGCGCCGTTTGCGGTTACTGAGGTCAGATGCAGTGTAGCTGTGCTCTGATGTACTGTGACAGTTGGTACCAACCCAACTCTTCTACTGCCTTTTCTACATGCCACTTAACCGTTTCTCCTTGCTTCCATTGACTGACTGCTGCGACACAATCACGATGTTTATGAGCTAAATGCTCCATTATCAAATCCAACAAGAGTGGATTGTGAGTGGTTTGACACAATGAATGCCAGTCATTTATTTATTTGTTAATCTTACTCAAGTCTTTATCCCAGCTGTTAGTTTCATATGTATCTTGTGGTGTACTAACAAGTTAATAATACCCATCTCTGCCTTTACAACACCACATGTAGGCTTGAAAATATTACTAGTGACGATGTATGTAACATTTTGACTTGGTTATTATCTCATATTTTCTGTAATGCTTGGATCACTTGTGTGGTAGAAATCTATAGCTGTTTTTTTTTTCATCGATACTCTTCTTTATATGAAGTATTAAGATACTTTTTAAAGTCACCAAGAGATTAAGGGGAGAATCTGACACAACATATGAGGCCTAATTTGTTTTGCAAACATATGTACGGACAAAAAATGGATATGGCCAAAGAGTTTGCTTTAAAGTAACACTTCATTAAAGTAGCATCTTGGTCCTTTAACTCCAAAATAATTATTATATATTATAATATATTGCTTGAACTCTTTCAAGGTTCATCATATCTAAAAGATAATAAACCTCCTGAAAGAGATTTAAGAGGGTAGTTTGAGTCTTGTTCTGTGTCTTTGATCATGTTTAAGTCTCACACTTAAACATGAAAAAAACAACTAATGTTACGGTAATTATACTTTAGTATTGGGAACCTTTTCAAGTCCTATCAGATCAACGAAAACACTTTTGAAATAGGAAATATCAATCAGCAGAAAACCTGAATAATAAAAGGCGAAGAGCAAAAGTTTAAGGTTAATTGAAACGGCACACTGATGTAATTATACTCGTTGCTGTTTTATGGCTGTGTCATGTTTTTATTTATTTATTTTATTAATGGTAATAATAAAATCTAACTGGTGCCTGTAAACGGAGCCAGTATCCCCCAATCTCTACCCGACTCCCCATGTTTTTGCTGGGTTATGTTCAGCTTGGGAGTTAAGACCGGATTTATTGTCCTCTGGTCCTCCCTCTTTTTCCTCATTATCTGTTTCCTCTATTTTGTGTAGCAGGATCAGCACAGCATCAATAGTCACGATGGATGTCGGTGCATCTTGGTGACTAACACGCTTCATATGAAATCATTTTTAGCGTCCGCGCTCTGATAATAGTCGCACATCAGTGCCGTATTTGTTCCTCTTGCGGCGTGATTCATGCGTTCGTTTCCATAATTTAAAGACTCGTAAGGATTCTTGTGATGGACTACGATGAGGGGTCAAATAACTGCACTTATGTAAGGCAACACAATAAAAAAGACTTGACTACACACTACTTCACAAAGCCCTGCCTACTCCTCCAGCCTCTGCAGGCGAGTGTTTTTGTTTGCACTAGTCTGTGTTTTTATGACTTACTCTGCAAATTTAACTTGGAAATTTCACAATCTCCAGGAAGAACTCCAATTTATCTTTCTGCAAAAGACGAGCATTATTAAGTAACAGTAAACAGTAAAATTTCAATTAACATCTGCGTTTGATCCTATATTTAGATCAAACGCAGATTTGATCTAAAGTTGTATTTTTACATTGATCTTTTTATAACCAGGGGTTTGCATGCCGTAGTGGAAGTAAATGCTTCATTAATCAAATGAATAAAGTAACAAAAAAAAAGGATTCCAGGGTTATGATTATCTCCTCTCAAGCTTGCCAGCACAAGTTTCTACCCAGTCAGACCCTTGCAGCGCCACTGTACATTCCAGCTTGTGTCTTAACTCTGCTCAAGTCATAGATGATTCCTCAGCAGTAGAGGGTAATGTGGAATGAAGGAAATTTACCCCAAATAGAACAGAACTCCCCCTGAGGGCAGTGAGAACAAACTGCAGTTATGAGGTCATGGTTAAGACATCAAAGTGACTCTGCTCTTTACGCAAAGATCTCATGACGGAAGTTTCCTTAAACACTGTGCTAAAAATGACAGTGATGCAGATGTATGTTGCTTCTGTAAACGGATGATACCGTCAACATAAATGTGTCATTTTGAAAGTATTCTTCATTGCTTTTATATAAGATTAGGTGACAATTACAGATATTTTTATTTTCATACTTTAAGTCTTTGGATTTGCAGTACAGCTAAAAGTTCAGAGACACTTTCTGGGCTCATTGTTTTTGCAATTTTTCGAACTCACAGATCTAAGTTTCTTCAAGTAATGACGGCCACTCCTTTCTCTTTACTTTAAAATTAACTCTAAGGGAGTCTCATAGGAATGAATCGGCCTGATTTATGCACAACACAACTGATGGTCCCGACCCCATTAATAAGGCAAAAAGATTCCACTAGGTATGCATGAAAAGCCACACCTGTTCAGGTGACTACTACTATTTTAAAGGTCTTCAGGTAGCGATCATCAGAGAAATGTGGCTACTTAAAATAGAATATAAGGGCTAATTCAGAATCTATCTCCGTACATTGTTTGTAGAAATCAGTGTACAAGCGTTGTGTTTTCCAGGTTAGGCATTAAGTATCCACAAATAAACTTCAAAAAAAGGAACTAATTCAGATGAATGGAAAGCAAATTTGTAGAGATTTTGTTGTGAGAAAAACCAAAAGGCAAAGCTTTGTACTTTAGGATTAAAAAAGCGAGACTGATATCACATTCTGTCTGGACATTTCGGTGTCCTTGTTTAATGAAAATAAATGTTGTCCGGCCCAGTCTTATGGAGTTTGACACCCTTGCTCTTGGAACCAGAACAGTAGCTTTTTCTTGGCTGGAGGGATTTCTGTAGAACATCCAAAAGTATCTTATCAACCCTGAGAACAAAGTGCCGTGTCACCGCTTCCTCTCATCAGCGTACACGACAAGTGTCTCGTAACCATAAAGGACGCGATGCTTGGTTTAAACCTCAATGATTTAGAAATTAGTGCGGCGCCAAGACCGCTGTTCCATCACTATGATGTTTGGGATAAAACTTTGACTTTGTAATCAAAAGCGTTTTGGCGTACAAGCTTAATCATGGCACCTGCTTGCAATTATCCAGCGAGGACACAATCAAGCGACATAATGTGCCTCCGCTCTTCAAAATGACTCATGCTACACAGCGGAAAAATATTCCAACTGAAAAAAAAAAAACCCATAAGAAATGTGCACACTTTGCAACTAAGTTTGGAAGGAGGAAATTATTCTGCAATCATCCGGATGCATCCAATTCTATTACACATTTAGCATTCCAGTAAAAAAAAAGCCTCTGCAGCTCTTAAATATTTATGAAATTATGTTTCAATTCAATAGCAAAAGGTTCAGACCCCAGACTGGTCTTTCAAAGGTTTTTTTTTCTTTTCATTTATTTCACTCGAGTTAACATCGTCTTTGCGACTCTTTCTTCTGTAAGTGGCAGGTTCAACGCATCATCTTACATTCTCTCTCCATATATTCCACCCAGGTCTTGTTGAAGGTGTGGGGGGGGCAGTCGTACCTTTTGTCCTCCTCCACTGTTTCTCGACTCCATGTGCCTAATTGGCATAGAGTGCTGACATTTACACGCTTTGCCCTCAGCTGCATGGTTCACTTTTCACCATGAAACACCTTATTAGTTCAGACTGATTGTCCCTTTTTTTTTTTTTCAATCTTTCTGTTAGAATTCTACACTCCACCCCTCTGGAAAAAACAGCATTAACAATCAAAAATTCTCCAAGAAAAGAACAGAATGTCAACCGGATGTCATAAGTCCCGGCGATGCATTCAAACCCATCCTATGTAATGCAGTTTCTTAATGGTTCTTAAAGGCCCTGTAATTCTGACAGCACTTAAGGGTATTAGAGACCCCAACAATAAGCCCCGGCTGACACGAAATGGAGGCCAGTCGTACTTGGCCGAGCCATGCACATTTCCGCTGGCCATGTGTGAGATTAACTCACCTCAGAGCTTTATGCAGTGCTGACTCCATGACTGAAATTGTACTGTGACAGGGGCAAAAGAGTCGCAAAGGAGGGAAAACATGAAAAGCTATTAAACTCAAACGTTACTGGGTTTTCTTCAAAGTTAAAGGAGCCCATGTTTTCCATTCAATTGGAATATAAAACGTATCCATCATGGATGGTGACTCAATACGTGAAGGCGCAAATTATTCTTATCGAGGACAAATGACCACTTGTCAATCAACCGAGTTGTCGATGGGTAATGGCTGGTTCGCACAACGCGTATCACAGTATATCCACCGTGTTTAAAGGTTTAGCTGGATTTTAGTGTTAATGCATCTTGACAAAAATGTGATGTGTTTATATAAAACTAGAAAAGCACAAGTGGAGGCAAAAGAGCTAACTTCAAATGGTTATATAAAATGTTCTTTTTTGTGATATAAAGCAACTTTCATGATTCAAACATTGTGATGGTTCAGGGTAAAAAGCAATAACCCCATTGGGAATTGAACCCGGGATGCTGAGTCTACTCACAGCGTTGCAACAACAAGAGTATTGTTAATGATGGCTTTGCACGATCAAAGAAATCTCAAAACTATTATCTAGTAACCCAAAGAAACAGAGTTGAATAAATCAATAAATCAAGAATAACTTGAAAGTTGAAAAAATATTGATTGTATGCCATTTCATAAAGTTTTCAGTTTTTCTCCTGCTTCCTTCCTAAATCAATATGGATCTTCAATATTTCCAGCACTCTTTGCTAAGATAGTTAAACAATATATAACTTTATTTTGGCTCTGAATGAAAGACGATTTCAAATCAGGCTCGTAAAAGTTTGCTACCAGCCTGATTTGGATTAGTTGTTTTCCCCCAATGTTACGAATGCACCTGCCACTCACCATGTCTGAGATGGTTTCTTCATTGCCAGTGTCCTCTTGAAAATTCAAATTGGTTCCATTTGTGGAGCTCCCCTCATAGAGTGTTGTGTGTGTATTATGGGAAGTATTTTGGTGTGCAGCTGTGTAGTAATTATCGTACACATCGCAGTGTCAGTTTCTTCCACGTCTGGTTTTTAACATTGAGATTATTTTTTGTTAACTGGTGGTCATTCGTTTTTGCTGTGCCTAGTTTTACCTTCAATAGTTTATTTCTTCTTCACTTTTGTCAATTTCTTTAGCGGTGATTTTTGTTTAAATATTTGTACAAACACTGTTATCATGTGTTACACGCAGAGCAATTTTATCCAACTCTGAAGTTTGTATCATACATTTCTGTTAAATATGTCATTTTTTTTCATGTTTTTATCCAGGAAAAGAACAAAGACAAAGATAAACGCTTCCGTCCACTCTATGACATCCCCTACATGTTTGAAGCCCGCGAGTTCCTGAGAAAGAAGCTGATCGGAAAGAAGGTACTTTTATGTCACACAATGTTTGTCGCCTTACATCCACACATAATGACACTATATTGACGTATTCAAGAATGTAACTTAAATTAACATGTTCCTACTTGGTAACAAGTATTTGATGAAAACTCTTCAATTGGGATGAGACATGAACATACTATGAATTTACTTATTTATGTATGTGGGATTGTTTGGAACGCATTTTACAGCATTTATTTTTTTGTCCAAATACTTCTTGATAAAGGCAAACATGAAGGCTTGTTTTGAAGTGAAGCCCACTAAAAGAAACAAAGACACAAATCAGGCACCTTTACAAATGTAAACACCTGGTGAGCTTGTGAGCAGCTCCATGACTTCCCCTTCTATCCGTCATGTGTATTGTAGTTACTCAGGTGTAGACAGCAGGAAGCTTGGTGTCAGCCCCAAGAATGCACTCTTTAAACAAGCACTGTTGATTTTCTTCTTCCGTTTGGAACGATCTACTGGGTAGCGGCGCCTCGGGGCTCCCTTGATTTCAACAAATCCAGCGCAGGACGGGACTGAAGAGCCCTCGGCACATCTGTTTCTCCATTGATTGAATTTAAAGGAGTCTCTGATTAACAATCCCTCGTCACATCCCATTCCAAACGGGTATTTTGAGTTGGTCGGGGAACAACACAGGCTTGTTCTTGAATCATAATTATGTATTATACATTTGTTTTGTCTTTCGGGTACTTGTTACTAATTAGAGTCTACAATCCTTATCCTTAATTAATAAAGTAGAACAACTATAAGGAGGTGAATGTCTCAAAATACAGAAAACAGTTCTAAGCACTTGTACATGTCACTAAAAAAGGCTAAAGGCGTCAGAAGTTTTGTTTTTGTCAATGAATGTACTCTGGCCGTAAGAAATGAGAACAAAACAATTGCATTTGCGTCTCTGGAAACTCCATTCAGATTTCGGTTACCAGAACAATTGTCTTCGAGAGATGGAGCAAACTCACTCATTAGTCTATCATTTGTTAATTGTTCACGATTGTTTAAGTGTTTCCGGGTAAATGAGGAAACACACACCCACTCATAGCCAAAAGTTCCTGGTGCCGCTGAGAAGAACCGAAAGTGTTATTTTATCTTCTGTTCCCAGTGGCTTTTACAGTCCTTTTTTAATCATCCTCATTAACGTTCCTTCAGTGGCGGAAACATTAGCCGTGAGCTGCCTCTTTGTGCTTCATTTCCAGAAAAGTGAACAATATTGTTTTATTTGTTGTTTCGAGTTTGAGGAGAAAATAATAAGCCAAAAAGTTGTGGTTCATTGGGTTCATAGACGCATCAATGTTATGACAAGAGTTTAGAGCGAGTGTTTTATAATGTGGTGATGGATAATGGAAATGGGATGTGCAAAGCTCTATTATTATCAGGCCTATTGATGAGGATTAATGGAGATTTTTGACTGAAATGATGCCTCAGTCTGCTACACATAAACGCACACGGCTCTGAACATGGTGGAGTATCCACAGCATCAGGACTGCTGAGAACAGCTCCTTGATAATGTCTGGCTTCCAATATTTATTGGCAGATATAATTTTCACACTTGAGGCTTATTTTAAAATGTGTGTTACCTTGGCCTAGTTGAGTTTGATGCAGGTAAGTGCATAAGCAAATCCAAAGTGAAGCTGACCTACTTACTGTCAGTCTGCATCGCTGAGGTGTCATTTTACAGATGTGACTAAACTGGTGCTATCCTGCTCATTTCATGACGTTCACATTATTATTTTCAATTTTTCGTTTCCCATCTAATCTGACTGATGCATTTTATTGTGTTTTCCATCTTCTGAAGCTATGGCTCTACTGTCAGTTTTGAAGGCCTGTCATTTGTTTACTTTTTATTACGTGAATAATGTCGCAACATGTTGTAATGAGGTTAATTTAACAACGTTACAGACTGGTTTGCCATGGGACAGAATTAACCTTTGAAACACACTGGCATCCTCTGAATGGAAAGTCATTGCCAAGGTTTACATTACTCTCACTGTCCTCTGGCATAAAACTGTAAAATGGTGCTTCTCTATGGGAGTATAATGATACTGCAAGTGTTTCCCCGATATTCCTAAAATATTAGTTTGCTGGGAAATAAAGTTGGTTTTTTGCCTGTCAATTTTGATATGCCTTTTGCTATAAGTAATTGTAAAATGAATTCCTTTTATTGTTATAATTTGCGTAAAAGAATTGGCTGATTAGAAAATGTTCAAGGCATTTATTAGGACTATTAATGTACGTTTTCTTTTAACTTTTTCACTGTTACAAACTGGAACAACAGTCATGGTTGGTTGATTGATCCCAAACAGGACATTTGTACAAGAAACTTTCTTTCCTGCTTTGCTATTGATAGTCTTAGGCAGCAAATATTTTGTATGAAAATATCATCATTGTAGCTTTGAAATATCAAGTAATATCAAGTTTCATCTTGAGGCAGGCATTGGTCTTTTGTGTGTTTCCGTCAAGCTAGTATAGCTTGCTTGTATAGGGTTCGTACAACAGGTCCCCACATCTCTGTCCTATTGGGTGTCCCATTTTTAGGGTGTTTATTAGATGGGGTATCACGCTGACATGCTGTTGTTGATACCCAACTTCTCAGCTTCTTTGCATTTATATCTCTCTCTACCCTTCTTCATATCCCTACATGTATTGAAATGGCAGAGGCTGCACAGTGACATAATCCCGAAAAGCTTGATTTGGCTAACTTTATAAGTAGTGCTTCTTGTGCGCCTGGGTCTCAGCCTCAGCAGAAAAAAAAGTCCAATGAAAATGTTGCATTAAGCCACTTATCAGAGTTGAGCACATTCAGCTAATCCTGCAATGCTCAAAGTGTCTCCTGTTATACAGCTGCTTTTGTAGTACCGTTAGATTTGCCTTCTCATTGCTGTGCATCCGAGCGTGCATTCTGTGACGGGGCAATGTATGGAATTTGAGAATATTGTAAAGAGCAGATATTTGACTACATGCTTTGCACCTAGCCTAAACATTTTGAGCTATTATTAGTCTACTTCTCCTGGGTTGTCCATCTATGTCCATTTTTAAAAGTACTTTTTTACCCCATTAATGTGTTTGTTGAGTCAATAAATTGACTTGAAGTTTTATCTTACACAAACGTATTCCATCCACTGTTCAAAATCCAACATGTGTGAGACTATATTTATACATTTTTCGATTCATATACTATGATTTTGCAATACCGTGTTTTTCTATTGCATTTTTACATTTTTATTTTTAAAAAACGCCTCATAGAAAATATTCACGTTTATTGATTGAGACTTTTTAAATATTTTTAGTAATGGGTGCAGTTTTTATTTTCATTTGTGTGACCCCCCTTATACCAAGGGATGTTTCTTAAATAAGCCTTTGTGTTTTAGCCGTTAATTCCATATTCCCAAAAATGTATCTTCAGTTCCTCAAAAGAGTTTGTTTGCTTCATGAGTACAAAGGTTACCTTTAATTTTAAAAACGACACGCACGTAATTTCCATTTCGATCGGCTGTACTTCAACCTTCCTCCTATAGCATGTCTTAAAGATGGCTTTGGCTTATCAGTGCGTCGGTTTGATGGTCCGTGGAGAATGGAACTCGAATTGCTTTAATCCAACAACGCCTAGTCAAGTTTATAATCTGTCTCCTTGTTTAATCGAGAAGACTCCCACTCCCGCTCTGGTCCAACTTAATGGCATCTACTAAAACATTTTGTTGAGCATGACTAGCTATTTTCTTGAATGCTTGACACATTTTCTCTATAATAATAGTCCTTGCCGGCTCTTTTTATACATTACATTTATACTCGCCTGGCAGGCACCATGCATATATACTGCATTACCGTGGTCTATTGCTTTAGCAATTAAAGTAAAAAGACATTAGTATACGTGTCTCTCAAGAAGGTTGTTATTTATAAGCAGGCATGGATGCCGAGGCTTTGAAATCAGAAACTTTTATTGCCGATGTTAACACAACATAACATTTTTTTTAAATGGTGGCATTACAGAATAAACAAGTAAATGTCCCTCACGTGTTTTTGCACCTCAACTCCTCTCTTTGCACTTCTAACAGCTGACCAATAACAACAGTCTGTGTCATGACTATACCTTGAATTGTCTACTATATTATGTCGTCGTTAACCCTCGTCTTAGGAAAAACAAGGGTTACCGCAAACGCATTTGTTTTCGGCCCACTGGGTCACCTTGACCCTGAGATGACCCAAAGGTTAATGGCGTATCATGTTGTGTAGATTGAATGATTGTCATCACTAACTGAAGACGCCCTAACAGTCCTGTTATATGGTGGACCTTCAGTCTTGTTTTGAGTCTCGCTCCATGTCCTTGTGGTCGTCCTGTGATGCGCTTCCTCTCTCTTTGACCCACTTTCTCCTGCGCGACTCATATCTGCGCCCCCTCCTAACTTGCCTGACAGGGGCGTCGCTCCTAAACTGCCTACTTTGTGTGCAGCTGCATTCCTGCTGTTGGCACCGTCACAGTGTGTCTGGCCCGGGGAGCAGGCTTTCCCCATCACACGCCTGTATATGTGCGTTGACACTGTGCTGATTGACAAAATGGCATCTTCAGGGCCGGTTGGGTGGCGACGTGTCCCCTGGGGAGCTGGGTAGGGGGGTGGGGGGGGGGGGCACATAGTGTGCTGCCATTTGTGTCCTGTCTCTGTGTTTGTACGTCCTGGTCCTCTTGGGAGTTCTACAGTTCTGGCTGATGTGATTCACTCTGACTAGAGGTGACCTTGAAAACTTATTGCAGCGCACACACACACACACACACACATGCACGCACACACACATGCACACAGGAGTCAAAACATCCTCAACATTAATTATAAGCAGATCTGCTGTTGCCATCATGTTGTTTCTGCTGCGTGTAGGGATTTCTGTGTCAACTTTTTTCTTCTATTATAAACACAGGTCAACGTGACGGTGGACTACATCAGAGCAGCTACTGGTCCAGGTGAAAGCACCCCCGCCTTCTCTGAACGCACCTGTGCCACGGTCACCATCGGGGGCATGTAAGTAAAAAAACACTGCAGCTACAATTTAAAAAAAAAAAAAAATCCTGTTTCAATAAAATCTCATGGTTTCAATAATAAGTAAGTAAGTAATTCGTATTTATATAGCGCTTTTCCAGACCAGGGTCACAAAGCGCTTAAACAATCAAAACGATACTCAAAAAGTATATACCTTAAAGGTCAAGATAATACTGAGAACAACACAGAGTTCTAGAAAATCAAGGAAAAGCCTGAACAAATAAAAATGTTTTAAGATGTTTCTTAAAGGAGTCACTAATGGGTTTTTACTTTCTTTTAATAAACTACGTTTTTCCTTTTAAAATTTTAACATCCCATTTTATTATTTAAAAATTAGATATTGTTTTGTTATAATGTGTTGTTATTATGCCCTTTTTTATATACTGTACATAAAACATGAATAAAAGAAATGGCCAAGTATGTACAGACACTGATGTTTGAAAGGTGATAATATGTAGTTAATTACATTGTAGTAATACTCTCATCCTTGTTTTTAAAATGTAAACTACAAAGGCATACATTTTTATTTTAAACTTTAGATTGTTCTTAAATAGACCAATCAACTTTTTTTTTGTTTACTGGTTGGTTATATAAAACTTCACTAAGTGCATAAATGTGTTACTCCTAAATACAAAATTATATTTTTCACCGACTCACAAACTCTTAAAATAAGAACAGTTTCACACTAAAATTTACGGTACTATGAGTCGAGCTTCACTGTGTGCATGTTCAAAAATAAGTGGTCTCACTATTTGCGGTGGCAAAATGAGTGTTATTGACCGGCACGAGAGTTACTCGACAATGGGTTACATAGTTTGTCGCCTACTATTTTTTTTCTCCAATTCATTTTGCAGCCCTAGATCTAGACCCATATGTTCCTCTTTCCATCACCCAAAGTGTGTTTAAACTAAAGAGAACTTGTTTATCTCCTTCAGTTAAAGTGGATGCTAAATGTCGTCATTGTGAGGACAGACACGGTGTCCAACCACAATTTAAACTTTGCAGCAGCTCTTTTTTTTTTTTCATAACCTTTTCAAAATCTCCACATGACAGGGGGAACCTTATTAGCTCTGTAGTGGACGCCGATCGTATTGAGTCTTTTTAGACGTTTTTTGTCCGTAACATTTTCAACTTGCTCTGTTAAAGAGCTCGCCATTATGGATTGGTTGGGGGGGGGATTTGTCTGGGGTGTTGGTCAATTACGCCCTCATGTTTTTTTTTGTTCTCTCTGCAGTAACATCGCAGAGGCTCTGGTCAGTAAAGGACTGGCTACGGTCATCAGATACAGACAGGATGACGACCAGCGCTCCTCCCACTACGACGAGCTGCTCGCCGCAGAGGCACGGTGAGGATCATTCTGCCACGCACTGCTACACACAACACCCCTTTTTTAGCTGCTGTACATGGCGGATACTTGGTTCTAGATCCATTTAAAAGGGAGTCGACTGAGTACCAAAGAATGCAAAGACCACATAGTAAGCAGTATCACACATGAGATAATTTACGGATTGATAATTTGCCCTGTTGAAGAACATTTTTTGCCAGATTCATTCAGCTCCTTTATATTTGTACGAATACTTTCATGTGATGAATCGTATCAGCACAATGCTACATAGAACTCCATGGCTTAGTGTCTTGCTCAGGATCACAACTACTTGTATACATCTGGAGCTAAACCAGCAACCCCTCTAGCTACAACCCCACTAATCTACACCTCTAAACTATGCCCCCCCCCCTTGTTATTTTTGTCATCATATTTTTCCCTATCAGATCCTTATTATTGCAACATTGTTCCGATTCTGTCCTCCTTTGGCCCTCTTCACTCCTCCCATCCCGGCCCCCTTCTTTCTCGCTCTCTTCATCTGTCCCTGGTGGGGTCTTATTAGAGTTGATGAGGAGGTTTCTGTCTATAGCGGAGGTTTTATTTTTAGTTCTGACTGCCCTCAAGGAAGCTCCTCCTGGCGATTCAGTGCACACTTGCATGTGCGCATAAATGCACAGGCTTTATCCTTCACTTGCCAGAGGGGGCGTTATCCCTCCAGAGGTCATCTTCATGTCTTACTGTCCTCCAGGCTTTTTCAGGCAGTGATCACCAGCTCCAGTCATCATTGTTAAAGCTCTGGACTGCTCTTAGGGAGCAACTCATGCCTCTCCATTTCACCTTCTTCTAACCGTTCTTCTGCATTCGCCCCATTCATATAAAAAGATAGAGTCCCCAAGTGAAGAAAAGTATCTTACCATGGTGGTTCCAGCTGAGTCTTAACAGCAGATACATGAACTTCTTGACCACACAAGCCTCATTGGCTGCCCCTCCCGCATAAAAAACCCGGTCTTTTTAATGCCCCATTCTGTTAAGCAAACACATGGATGATTTTGTTTTGAAGTGAAATGGAAATGACGTTAAATACTTGATTGCAGGGCGATCAAGAATGGAAAGGGACTGCACAGCAAGAAGGAAATTCCAATTCACAGAGTGGCTGATATCTCTGGTGTAAGTACTTTTATTTATTTATTTTTACAAAATGTCAACATCATTCTCAAAACCATTGTTTTAGATTGACTGGAAACATCCGATTCCAACATTTATTGGATAGAAAAATGTCTTATTTTTAGACAAAAAGGAGCCCTAAATACTACCAACCCCATTAAGAGATCTTCCGTTCTAGAGCATGATGGTCGGAACAGCCGTGTTTCTCAGAACATGCGTGATTTTGTGTGTGTGCACCTGACCATGCTAAAGGCATTATTGACCTCATTAAACCTGATTTGACGCACCCACCGATGGAAAATGAAGCCCCTGAAAGTCTCATAAGCAGTCTTGGTGTTTATGAACTCATGGCGGCACTTTAGAGCCTTCCAACTTAATGTACCAACACAGCCGTGTTGGCACTTTCATCTGATTTTCTTTTTTTTTTTTAAGCCGTTTTCTCTAAGTATCAACAAAGCGGTAAATGAGTGAAGAGATAAAATGAAAGCAATTTGATGTAAAATGACACAAAATGATGCAGAAACACGGATGAACAACAATATTGATCCACTTTACTCAATTCCCAAGCAATCTTTATTCAATTGTTAAACATACGGACAATAGTTACTGTAATCAAGAGAAAAGATTTTAAAAAGCCTGTCGCAGGCAGACAGACTGACGAGACCTCACTTGTTAGAGCATTTACAGAACAAAGAAAGTGAGATCAGTGGTTGGAAACAAAGGAAATGTAATGAAGTGGCAATTACAGAAGAACTTGTATCTCCAACCCTCAATTGAAGTGATTGACGCATTCTGTCATTAAGATACTTCCTACCGTGTTTTCTCTTTTCTGACATGCCAAGTTAACCTCAGCTCAGGTGTTTTGTGTCTTTCCAGACATGCACAACGCGTGTATACACTTATCACAATGAAGTCTAAACTTGATGGCATTTTCAAAGTGAAGAGGCCAGAAGCAGCTCTTACTTTCCCAACTGATAATCACATATGCAGCTCTTTATGTTGCCCAGCCACCTCTTTTACATTTTAGTAATCCACTAGATGGTCTGCTCTGAACGACTCAGAATTGAACTTTGGAAACATTAGTGCCTCATTGTCTCGCTTGCTTGAGCTCTCGTGTAGTGCTTGTCGACTCAAGAGGGACATTTGCTTAAATTAATGGGATTCTTGTTCTTTTTCGGTCTGTTCATTTAAAAGTGGCTGAATCATATGTAGATGGAATACAGTATTATGTGCCAGGTTTTTACCCTCTTATTTGTTTCTTTCCTGGCTCATGTCATACTGTAAATGTATAAAATTAATAATTAATAACTTTTTACATTTCAAATACTACGCAAAAGCACAGTCAATACACATTTTCTGAAATGACATGTCATGAGTCTGACATATGATGGCTAATGGCCAGTTCACTGTCCAAAGACAGAAACGTTTCTTGGCATAATACCTTGGTAAATTATGACCTTCATATTGGACAGTAAAAAAAAATATTGATCACAGGAATGTCGTGATGCAAGAATGAAAGTGATTTACTAGGTTTCACTCTTTTTACCCTTTGTTGAAAGTCAGTGAGTTCAAAGAAATTGCATGTGTTTTGTATGAAAAGAACAATGAGAAATAATCCTTTGAATGGCGAAAGTGTTTCTGAGTAAAGTCCTTTATAAAAGATAAAAATTATAAAATAGACTTGCAGTACACCTTTACTTAATTGAAAGTCAAAAGCGGTTAACATCTTGATGTAAAAAATATTTATCAGCTTAGTTTCTTTCATTTTAAATATGTAGAATGAAACCACGTGGTCCCAGAGATTATGTCAATATTCTTGTTTCCATATGAGGTTAAAGTGTTTTTTTGGGGTTGTCCAGGTAGCATTGAACAAACCCATGAACATAGTTGCTTGCACCAATCCTACCTTTTATTGTTTTCATCATTCAAGATCTTAAAGTTAAATTCACCACTTCCCTTTCTAGTCAATTTTGAATCTTAGAAACTAGGTTAATAGTAAGAATTTGCCTCTCAGCTGTAGAGATTGAAAGCACATGCACATGAGATCTGTTCTCACAAGGAATGTTGGAAGTCCTAACATTTATCCTGCTGTGCTTTGTGTTCATCTTATCACGAGCATCTGTAAATTAAATAACCTCGAATATCCTCGTGCATGTGTACAAGTGTAACTCCACGGCCATACCCCACACTCCAAAGTACACGCTTACATCAACCTCCTGCAGTCGGTCTGTTGACAGAGATTATGTACATTTTAGTGGGATGCAATCAAAAATAGCGGCGATACAAATGTGTGATGTAGGAGCTAAACGGAGGTAGTGGGAGGAGAGTGTTTAAAGTACTTGACTCACCTCGTACCTCCAAAGGTTGCATAATCAAGTCCTCTCCCCTCACAGGCTCCTTTTTTACTGCACCAAGTTAGACTTCACAGCCCACTCGCACACTGCAGGTCCTGTAAATCTGTTTTTGTGGACTGCAGGATGTTTGCTAATGGAGCCTCCCATTCATGTGGGTGGAGTTCATGCGACAAGGACCCTTCGCTCACTATGTCAAGTGTTTGACTCCCACTGCTGACTTGTGTTTGTGTACACCACGATAAAGGACGTTCATCTCTGCCTACTTAACTGGCTTCTGATGGAAGTTGTTTAAAAAGCAAAGAGTGCTCACTTTGCATGTTTAACGCCAAATTATTAGTATTTATTCCCCTTGGGAACCAGGAACCAGATGGCTTGGGCTGAAGAACACAGTTAATCCATGAAATGGTTGCTTCTTAATTGAGGTTTATGATGGAATAACATTTTGAGATTATATATTTGGAAACATTTGAAAACCATGTAAAGAACAATACTTGCAACTAATATGATTATAGGGAAAGCTTTCTCATGCTTAAGTTACAAATAACAAGATAAAATAAACAAATAATGACTTAATTTTAGCTTCCTGTAAGTTTAAAATACAATTATTTAGAGTTTATCTTAGATACAAGACCCCTATGTGTCTCGCCTAATGTTTATCTCAAATGAAAACCGATTAAAAGTCATCTTGTAATGGTGACCTAAAAATATGCCAATGTTTAGGATAATATATGGAACGAAGATTATGGATGTCAACAATTATACAGAGAGATTTCCAATAAAAGTTAGACTGATGTTAACGGAAAGGAACGCAGAGATAATAACGATTGTGCCTTCAAGATTGACAATATTGCGGTCCGACTCGAACTTCCTGTCACAGTTCGGTACACATACTCATTTTTCGGGACTCTATTCTTTTTTAAAAAAGGTCCAGAATCTTTGAACAAAGTTGTTTTTCCTCTTCCTACCAGGACACCCAGAAGGCCAAACAGTTCCTTCCATTCCTTCAGAGGGCAGGTCGCTCGGAAGCAATAGTAGAATACGTCTTCAGTGGCTCCCGCTTGAAGCTCTACATGCCTAAAGAAACCTGTCTCATCACCTTTCTCCTTGCTGGTGAGTAACTTCTATTCTACTTGCTAAAGTCACAGGTAAATTAAAAATAAGTGGTACAAATTTTAAGCTCCTTTACTGTGTGTTCAAAGACAAAACATTCGAGTCATGAGATACAAAAAGGTTATAATTGGTCTTGTTCAAATATCTTGTCTCGGATCAATAAAAAGGACATTTTAAATCCTTGAAGTCTTGACACAGAATGAATACTACTTTATTTGCCAACTCTTCATTGTTGATTGGTTTTTTTTTATTAGTACATTTTCTGTCGGAAATTAAACGGCATTACTTAAGCCATTACATTTCCACTTCCACAAACTCAATTTGTTTTCAATCATGCGAGACTTTGAGTCACTCTCTTTCAGTTTTTCAATTTAATATTATTTTACTGCCATCTGCTTATTATAAAAAAGTTAATACATGGTGAAATCTTTTTCACATTTAAGACTGAAAAGAAAACAACGTAGAAAGCTTATCATTTATAATCTGCATCAGTAGGAAAAATAGATTTAAGTCGCAAGGGACTAGAAGTAGTATTGTAATGTTTGTCTTAAGCTGTCCTGAACAAAGTTGTTATTGGGGCATTTAATCAATGATCGATGAGGAGAATGAAGTATGTTGCAGCAGAGGAAAGATCCTTCAAATAACTACTGGTTTTCCTCTGCATTATTCTGGTATACTGGCACCTTTGCCAAGCCTAACAGCTTACATTGACTAGTTTTTCCCATATTCAATTTTGCACTATACAAACCACTTAACTGTTTGACATGTCAGAGAGATCTACTCTTTGTATGTGTCTTTTCAATGGTTGTACAATCATGGCACGACAGCAGCTCCACTGCCTAATATAAAGATGTGTTGACATGCAGCTTCATTCTCTTTCACACATTTAGCTCGATTCCTGTGAACTGCTGGAACATTCTGTTCCTGTTTTCAGCTCGAGTGCTTTTATTGAGAGGACATTTCTTAAGCTATATGAGAGAAATGGGATTTGTTGAAGAAACAAAAACCCGGTAGTGAGCCATTGTTTTACAAAGCCAGAGTGCTCTCCAGGTCGGGAAGTTTCTTTTTTTCCAGGCAGCCTTTGTTTCATTCTTACCTCTCGCACTAGGACACACTTGTAGAAATGTTCAAAAAGAACACAATTTAATTCTGAAAGGAAATGGGAGGATATTGAATTGTATTCGGCTTTGTGACGAAGACAAAGAAAGCTCCGTGTGTGCATTAAAAAAACAGAAGAATTATGGTTATTGATAACTGCCACTGGCGTTCAATCGAACCCAATGATTGATGTCTTTGGGGACCTGACATGTAACACAAAGACCCTCAGGCCAGTTAAAGCAACAACATGATCCTGTGCTGTTTGTCAGCAACGATCAGTTCATGTCCTGTAGGTCCCTTGGAGCAAACGAGGTGGTGGATTTTATGCACTGTGACCCAGATGTTTATCCCGGTCAGCTGTGCAAAGAATTGCAGGTCAAAATGTGTTAGCGAAGTTGTTTCCCGGCTTTGTTGAAATGCCGTAGATACACTGGGATGATATCGAGACCAACCGCGAGAGCCAAAGGTCAGTGAAGGGGAAATATCTCTGAGTCGCCACCTTAATATCCAAGTGATGACCTCTTACTTTTTACGCTACGGAGAGAGGGACCAAACACAGAACTGAAATATATTTTTGAAAGGAAATTAAACCAAACAGAACCTCTAACCCGCCAGAGTTCTACTATAATAGTTCAGCTGGGAGATCCATTTTTTCAATATATTTGAGGTGAAAAATGGCTATGGGGTCCGACTTATAACTTTCTTGCATACCTAATAAATGCTATATAAAATATAAGCAAATTCTTTTCTTAAGCAATAGTGTTTTTATGTATTTTTCTGTACAAGTATGTTTAATAAGCACTAATGATAATGTATAATATTCCTTTCAGCCTTCAAGAACTTTTATAGGACCTGAAATCCTGGATCCAATGATCTTAAATATGTTCATTTCAAATTACTAAATATCCCCAAGGGTTTCCCCCTATCAAGAAAAACCATACACTGTGTAAAAGCGGTGAACTGTGGCCACCAAACCAAATTCCTCTGCACAAAAGTCAGGAAACGGCAGCAATCTTTGGAAATTCTGATGAGAAGAGTTTCATTAAGAGTTTGTTAAGTGAGTCACAGTGATTTGTATTCGGGTAGAAGACTAGTTGGGGATGTTTCACTTATTAATTGGCAGGAAAAAGTTATTTTATAGGTTGGTAAAAACTTACAAAGAAACCTCAAAGAAATGTTTAACCAACAGATGATTTGATATCTTTAGAAAAAGACACAAAAGAACACTTGCATTTTGGATAATTCCGCAGCCATTATATCTTGATTAAACTAGATAGTGATAATGCAACATTTTCATACAAAAATATGTTTAAAAACCTACCATGATATACTTTATTTGAGGAGGACAATGTTTTTTAAAGGCTTGTAATTCTTACAAGACATTTCTATCAGACAAACCACTAGCAGTTGTTAAACTAATGTTTCCATTCATGGTTTTGTATTTTGTTTAATGTTTTTTGGGTATGTTTTCGTCTACTTTGCCAGCTCTGTCTAAGCCTTTTGAGACCTTGCACTGTACCATCAATATAATTAAAGTGGTCTTTGTGTAGTACATTCCTGAGTCGTCTTTTTGAGGATTATGGCGAACAAGCGCAGCTCTTATCTGAGCTCCGGCCAACCCAAGCACGGGCTCAAATATCTCCCTCTCTGCAATTACTTTGCTCGACTTTTTTTTTTTTTTTTTTTGCCAACAGTGTGCACTATTTCCCCTCCCTTTCATCTCTGTGATGGCTTCTCATTTTATTTTATTTTTTTTTGCTTCCATCACATCTCTCAATTCTGGCTTCCTTCTAGCCATAGTGTCCTCAGTCTGATCTGGGACATGTGCCGGCCTGCTATTAATATTTTCAAATGATCTCGGACTCGCTGTGTCTTCCTACTGTTCCTTTTGCTCTCTATGGATCTCAAGTTCTCATCCATTTGGATGAATTAATTAAAGCGAGCGCACAAAATGAATATGAAAAGTAGAGAAAAGTATCTTGAGGTGACTTATGGAAGCAGATTTATCTACCACTTAGAGGTGAAAGTTGTTTCACACTGATTAAAACAAGGTTGTCCTCACACAGCCATAACGTATACGTGACATAAAAGTCAGAATTTCTTGTTTTTAGAATAGTTTTGTATGTTTGTCCTTAAGTGAGCTACTGTCACAACGTTGAATGTTCCTTCTTCTAGGCATCGAATGTCCCCGTAGTTCCAGGAATACGCCAGGGGGTGTGCAGGTGGCCGAGCCCTTCAGCGACGAGGCTATGCTGTTCACCAAAGAACTGGTGATGCAAAGAGAAGTAAGTCGCTTATTATCACCCCTTGTATCTTTGTACCTGCTGCAATATTCTCATTCGACATCCACAGATGGCATTTACACGTTAAAAAATCCATTTTTAACTGCAAAAAGACAGTGCACAAACATGGTTGAACACACACAGAAACCATGCCAATTCACAGAAAGCTCACCTGATAGTGGATCAGTGCATTTCAGCTTCAGAGAACTCCCCACTGTGTGCCTGTTCATTCACATGCTAATAGGTTTTATGGGAAGCAGTGAATGGACCAAAGCCATGATGGAAGTAGCTATAATCCTGCCACCACTTATCCAGGCCACACACTCGCTCTTTTGGTTCCACTTTCCATAAGATCCATTTGCGCTGGCTTTATTGTCGTCTTGTATTAAATTGTCATGTTAATGTCAGTGGTGGTCAGTGGGTTAGGTGAAAGGATGTTTCGGCCTGTGAAAAATGTAGCGGGGATAATACAGACGGGAGTTAATGGCTCGCTAAACACTACACTGTCAATACAAACGGCTACAAAGGTGTTTTGCGATTAAATAATGATTGACAGACTCATCTTTTTAAGGGAAATTGTCCCCTTGTCCAATTGTCGCACGTCCCGTAGTCCTTGGATGTGATTACGTAGATCTGATGGTTTGATCGATATCAATAGCTGTCGATTCAAAAGATGAAGGCTTTATTATTTCTGGTTGTCTGGGATTTTTCACTGGCGGCAGTTTTCAAAATCTTTTCTCAAGTATTGTTAAAATTGTTTATAACTTGGGTATATTATGCTTGTGTTGCTGTTTTTGACAAGTTTTACACTCGAAGTTAGGGGTTGTTGCCAACAGGGGTGCTATAAAATTGATACACCCTGTATATGGAATTTTATATATTTTCCCCCACTGCATTGATATTCAACAGCAATGTATCAATATTGGATTATACAGTATATCCAATCCAATTCTCATTTTCTTGGTGGCGGCTTTCAAATCACTTTAACATTTAAAAAAAATGTTTTCTTTTATGGTTTATATTTAAATAAAGTGTTTAAATTAATTAGATATTTTATGTACAACTAACATGCAAATATATATGCAATTAAAGCTGATTTTGGCTTTAAATTTTATTAATTCAACCAAAAGAGAGTGAAACAGTGACGAGATGTCACTTGAATTCACTTTCCCCTCATATAGTTCAAAAAGTAATGAAAGTGTATTTAGATATATCCAGAGATTCGTGTATCACTAGAGACCTTAAAGCTGAGACCGAGTGAGATAATGAGGCCAAAGACCAGGTGCTTGAGACGTCTCCTTGATACCTGATCTTCCAATTAGGCTAATAAGAGCCAATACACATCGTCATCACAAGTAGACACAACACTCCGATAACGCACTCCTCCGCAAAAACAACATTTTAAGATTTGTTGCTTACTTTTAAAAAATGGGGGCTCCAAGACACGTGTGATATATTAGCTGTACCACCTGTAAATTATACAACCCTCTCTCTCCAGAGACTGCTTTACTTTACTTGCCATGCAAACACTGATAAGAGCCAAACTCACTAAATATAATGTGTGAAAAGAGCTTGGATGGTTTTCTGTGGTGCGTTACCCTGCAATTGCAACAACAAGCTATAGAGAAAGCAGGTTAAGATGCGTCGCTCTGAAATGTATTCAGGAATTATCATTTAATTATCTATCTCTGTATGCTGGCTCTGAATTGTCTGTGATTACGACGTGTTTTTTAACAACTCAAGATGGTATGAATACGATTTGATTTGTGGTTCTAGCTGTGATGACACTCATTGTTTTCTTATGTTTTTCTAGTCTCTCTATTTACTTCCTCCATATAATGTATGAAAAGATGCGTATTTTAATTCCCCAGCTTGTCCAAAAGTCCGCATTTTTTAAACGCGTCTGATATTTGTTTTTTTCTTCATCCTTGCATGTTTGTTTTTCTGTCTCGGTTTCCCTCTTATCCTCCTGTTTTTTGCTTCTCTTCTCGCCGTGTGCGGTGTTAATCTCTGACACACACGACTCAAACTCAAGACACGGAACAGATTTTAGAGTGGAGGAAGAAAAAAAGGCGAGTAAACAGAACTCCACTGTCATCTCTATGTTTTTGAGGTCTCCTTTTTGAATATATTTTCACCTCTCATCCAATTTGACACCCGTTCACCGTCTCTCCTGCTGACTTTCTCTGTGCTTTTGGGGAGCTTCAAAAGTACATTCTAAAAAGGAGGCAGGCGAGTCGAAGTCTTTTTCACGCGCAATACATTTATCTTGGCTGCGTCAGCCTGAGACGAGACTTAATTGTAGTGTTGATAAAGAAGGAATAAGACAACAGTGTGACTGCTTTAATTGCCTCTGATAAGTTCATAGGACTTAAATATATAAAAGACAAAACACTGTGTTGGTGTGGTCAGGTTTAAAAGCGTACCAGTATTAAATTGTCTTATTTTGTACAGTTATGAAGGACGTATTTGTACATTAATTTGACAGGTGATAACATTATGACCACTAACACCAAGAAAATTAGTCTTTGGTTTTGTTCCTTCTGTTTTAATTATAAGGGGTAAGAATGACGAATGACCAAGTCCCAACTGTGGTTATTGGTGTCAATGTTTCCAGGCACCTCAGAAGTCATGCTAATATCTACCTTAACAAAGCATTTCTCTCCTCTTAGTAACCTGCTGAGTGTTTAATCAAGCATTAGTAAACGCCTGCAGAGGTTGTTTTTGTATTTTTTTTTTTTCATGGATATTCACAAAAGATTTCACAGTTGTATAACGACGACTGTTTTTATCTCCTTCAACCACATCCATGTTGGTTAGATGAACAAATTCATCACACAACAACTCTCATAGAATGGAGCAGTGTCTTATTTTCTTTTCAGTGCTGCAGCACCGTGTTGGCTTTCTCCACAGCAGCCATGCTGGAACATTGATTTCCAATCACGCTTGAATCATTTTGGCAAAAGGCCCGTGACACCAGTCGTGCTTCCCCTTGACAATCACGTTCCAGCTTCCCTTCATCTCTCTCGGAGTGCTCCTACTCAAATAGGTGTTTGGGTTTACACTTTTTTTTTTCTTCTTTTGCCCACATAAGCAGTGTCTCAAACAAGTAGTACACAGTTTGAAAAATGCAGGTTGTGGTTTCCCCCCCCAAACAGACTGTGGCGACAGCAAGTGCCCTGTGGGTTCTCTTACACTCACCGCATACTGAAGTCGAGCAAACCACAAGTAGCATCGGTGACCCAGTACCATGAATACTTTTATTTTAAAGTCTCAGAGGAGGTTTGTGCTTCTCTAACCATACACTGGTGAAATGAATAACATATTATTTTACCATAGTTGAACAGTCGGTGTGAAGAATATAAGAAAAAAACGACACAACACTGAAATGTTTCAGATTTTTATTTTGTATTATGTCTTTCAAAAGTTTCCAGGCAACAGCGTCTCCATCCACGTTACCATAGCAACTTATTCAGCTTGGGATTCAATATACTAAGGCACTTTATTCTTACGGGAGCTTCAACTTTCTGCATCTCTGTGTGTTGCCCACAAAGGAATTCCAGAGTAGAGACAACTTTCTATTCTGAATTTGTATAGTTTTTTTTAACATAAGCTACTGCTATATTTTGTCTCTTTAATATACATATATATCCCACAGGCAATGGAAAAAACCATCATAGCTGATCAAGTTGAAGGTTTTAGTTTAGAATTTTACTTGGTGTCTCGTCATTCCAAATTAAAACATTTGTCTTTTCTTAAATGTTCGGTATCCATTTAAAAAAAAAAAATGAAACTTGATATAATATTATTGGATCCCAGTAGAGAACAAAGGTTTACATTGCTGGATAACTAGAAAGTTTATTTCCTCAAACACTACTTAAATCGGCACTTATTTTCTGTATGACTCATATTTCCACACTCACTGCCCTGAAGTTCAGTCTGTTTTTCTGTTCTTTTCACCCTGTTGCCTTCACTTTATTTAAGGAGAAAAATACGTTAAATTAAAAATCTGCATTTGACGCAAAGAACGAGTGAAGTACCACAATAATTGCAAAAGTGAGTCAGCTTGAACTCTTGTATTTAATCATGATGATTTTAATTGATATGTGTAATCAGTGTTTTCTGATGGAAATGGGCAGAAATGTAAAGATGTGAGGGGAAAAAATGGAACGGCTTAACTGAAGCATTTCCAATTAATACAGAAAACTGTAGTGTTGGTTTAAATTCTTCTGCAAGTCATTTAAAATGTATCTGCGCAAAGCATTATCTATGCATTTTGAATTCAGCAGGTAGGACTTTTATTTTATGAGAAGCGTTTTTCATTCAAGGTATTTCGAGTAACAAAGCGAAGCTAGTCAACAATGTGGCCTACATCTATTCTGTTCTAGAAAATGAACCTACTTTCTTTCTCACACCATATGTGAGCAGAATTTCTGATGATCCCCTCTGAGGAAAAGTCTCCAGGCCCCCATTGTTTTATTGATGCCGAGTTTGATCCTATTCTGTTGCTAACTGGGACCCAACTGTGCAGAGTAATGACATGTGCGATTGACAGATGCACATTCATTCCCCACTTTTATCGACCGACAAGATAAATTGGAGCTCAGAGAAATATTGACACTGCCCATTGTGGGACCCAATTCACGACAATATTCCGGTATCGCGCTTATTTCTTGCCCTGAAAAGGCCAGTTAGTCAATATGGCGCTCGGATCGCAGCTTCGTTCACTCCGTTGGTTCCCTTGACAACACACTTGCTTTACAACAAAGGCAGATTCGAACGCAACACACTGACTCACACTGTAGATGCTTATTTTGATGAAATGAAGAGATGAGAGTCTCTGTTTTTTTTATCTACTCACTCTTTGCCCAAGGCAGGTAAACAGGATATGGCCTCACCACCAGCATCATTGGTTATTTACTGAAATGAAAATTGCATTGTACACTCTTGCCATGAGAGCACAACTAAAGATCAATTCCTTTTATATCCCCACATTTTTCTGTCCTCAGCCCAGCACGAGTTTGTGATGTCTCGGCTCAGTTCTCGGTCCACTCTGCTTCTTTACCTTTTTCTCCCCACTGGACATGTCTATCTAACCTGTGTCAGGGTTCGACAGTTGCTGCCACTTTCCTTTTTAAGTGTTCTCGCTGTAACTGGGTGATCTGAAAGAAAGTACAAACCATGCAAAAGCCTGAAGGCACGTCCAGTAGGGATCGATCTGGCGGCTCCGCGTAGAGATAAACTTAATGGCGCTAGTGGCTGACGGAACAAAAGGTGTTTAAATGTCGTTAAACCTGGTCTTGAAGATGAAGTGGCTCTTGGCCACCTTTTACACATGACCACTTGAAAAATCCTTCTGATCCCCTTTGTGGGTCCACCTGTGGCGCAAACGTTCAGTTGATATTCAGTGTGGTGATTTATGGTGGTTTTCCCATGTGGTCACGATTCATAGCATGCTTGAAGGGATGGTTCACCAAAAATGTAAATTTCACTCATTTTCCAACTGAAATGTGTGAATGTGGGTAAAAGAATTGACTGTGACTGGATCAATCTGTAATCCATGTCTTTAACCAAAGCTCATCTCAAGGTTTTTAATTTTGCATATTCAATAATCATTTATAATTGCAGTTACAAAGTTGACCTTTTAATTTAATTACAGACGTATTGTTGGACACTTGTTAACGTAATAGAACTTAAATATTATTAATATAACACAGCGGTGCACATAAACATAGTTATTGCCTTCTTGGAACAATGTAACGCATGTACTGCTGTGAGCAAACAGTGTTTGGCTCGGCTGCCTACAAAGTGGGAGGGTGAATGATTGCCAAGGCTGCAAACCCTTATCCTTCTCTCTTGGCCTTTCATCTCTTTGCCTCATTTTTAAAAATTATTTTTTATCAGACCATAAACCCTCCGCATCCTCTTTTATCCTCTGGCACACCATGACCTTAGTTTTTTATTTGTCCTCTTCCTTTTCATTAGCTGGGGTAAATAAAAGGGTCTGATTATTATCAGTTTGTTCTCGTACACCAACTTGAGCATCATCTTTGAGTTACAGAGGAAGACATGTCAATCAAATTTCTGACTGCAGTTTTCACTTTGACTTATTAGATATACTCTACAGTAGTATGTCTTGAGTTTACACTTTATACTAATAGGCGTGCATGTTCAAATTAATGAAGTTAATAATAGAAATCATAAATTCCCAACGCTTTTATTCACTAAAATGATTTTTAACTCCAGGTGTTGAATTCTAGTTGGTTGTGTCAAATATATATATTTTATTCTACAGGTTAAAACATTCAGTCCTTTGCTTCCTTTTTAGGATCAATTTTTGAAAGTTTTTTCTTTTTCCATTTTATATCCTAAGATTCCAACAGTTTGACCTCAGGACAAACCCTGAAAGGAACCCAATGTTCCAACACTCATTTGCTGTTGGCAGTGTTTCTGTTCCCCCTTCTAAGCTTTGTGTCTACATTTTTATGTCTTTTACTGCTGAACACTTCAAACATTTTGTGTACCAGATGAGTATGGTAAAGGCCTTTTTGTGAGTGAATACGGAGTGGTTGATCTGGATTGTGGATTTGTGCAGTGAAGAATATTGTTGTATGGTTGATTTAATCCATTTAAATTGGAATAAGCACCGTTTTTCTACCGAAGTGCATTTGTGTTCATTCACACCTGTTTATGCACTTTGCATTTTGCTTTTATGAAACTTGCTTTACCTTCTATCGTGTGTGCTAGAAATCTAATTTCCCAAAGGAGCTCTCCAGAGGGATTAATAAAGAAATTTAAAAAATAAATCTAATCTACGGTTAACAAAAAGAATCATGCATTTTTACCTACATTATTCGACAATAACATTTGTATACGCGTTTGCAGTATGGATGAATAACGTTCATATAATATCCTCTAGTTCCTTTTTAAAACATATATTTGTTTTACGCAAAGAATTATCTTGGCCAAGTTAATAAATGTGCGCTCTCTATGATTCTGACATTTTTTTATGATCCTGCCCCTGATGCAGCTTTATCAATGTCACCTGGGTTGCTATGGAAACACCAAGTTCAATAATAAGCTTCGGCATTGACAACCGCGGCTCCACAAAGGCTACATAAAGACTTTATCTTTTGCTGGTACTGTTTGTGACTTTATCAGATATATCTGATTCTCCCTGAAACCCATTAATATCAAACCCTAACTGTTTATATATATATATATATATATATATATATATATATATATATATATATATACATATATCAATTATTTTAGTGGGTGTGAGCAGCTGAATAAATAAAATTAGTTCTAGTTCTTGTTTGTTCTTACATTTTAAAATGCAAGTACAATATGTGATTGTTCATTGATTCTTTTAAGCTGAAAATGTTTTCGTCACTTAGATTTCTGTCTTTGCTCTGTAAGCTTGTGCACGACTGTCTTTATTGCCTGGTGAAAACACAAACTGCAACATTCCCTCCTCACATATCTCGTAGTCCCTCATTTCTCTGCCCTCGGTGGAAGAGATTTACAGCACACACTCTTTTGCTCAACTACTGGACAGGATCATAAAAGTGAGGCTTCATCGTCTCTGCCTGCTAAAAATATATAGGTTTTTTTTTTCTTGCTCCTGTAAACACGGCAATAAGTCTTTCCCAACGGGTGCCACACAAATTGAGTGGCGGAACGAGTGATTTAAATGGCTTGTGCTCTCTATTCATCAAGTTTTTTAGTTTTTTTTATTCCCTGACCATTTTATTCAAAGACTGTCCTTTTCTAAAAGATGCCTCGTTCTCTTATTGACATGATAACAATAGGGTGAGTCCCAGCTTCCTTCATTTGACATTATAACTAAGCAAATCTTTGGCCCTGACTCATGTTGACTCACCAGGCAGCAGCTCGCAGGCCTGCTCAGAATAGCCTTTGCTGCTCGAGCGCACTAGCGATTGGACGCACAATTACGAGCATGTGACCCCTGATTGTATGTTGTTTGGAACGTACCACACACTTCAGACACAGTTTTTTTTTATTTATTTATTTTTTGTTTTTTCTGTTGTTGGTCTTTAACCATCTTAAGGAGGGGAACATATCATGACCCCTGTGGCTGTGTTGCTGAAGTGTCAGAAAGTCATTGTTTTCTAGTCTTGTCACCAGGTGGATATTCTTATCCTTTTATCCCTACCTTTTTAAAATGATTACTTAAACGTACTTTGAAATTTATTTCCAAAATATGGCATCTTGAATTGTATTCCACCTGCCTATTGTGATCCGTACTATAACAGTTAATAATAAGACAGAATTAATAGGAATGGGTTTGGGCTGTTTAATGACATGGATTTCTCACCTCAATAATTCTATCTACATCTGTTCAAGTGACTTAAATCTGCATTGATCATCCCTTTTCTGTTCAATTATGCTCATTTCTCTGGCATTTGTCATACTCTCCACTCGCTAATCATACAATGGTCATGGCAGCCAAGCAATATATCCCCCTTTCCATCTGTAGCTGGCACTCTTGCATCACATTTGCTTCCTTCTCTCTATGCGTCTGCTCCCTCTCTCCCTCCCTCCTCCTCCTCCTCCTCCTGTTTTGCCTTTCCTAGTAAGGACTAATCACCTCTTCTCTGGTTCGACTTTGGATTTTATTAAATGAACTGCACCTTGTTTTGTGTCCTGTTCACTTAATTTGATCAATCATTTGGTTATCTTTGTAAGCATATCCAAAGCTCTTATTTCCTTAACGCCACACTCTTATAAACCGTTTAAAACACCCTCTCACCTACTTGAGAGTACCGTCTTTCACTCTATGATTTAACCTGCAACCTGCCTTGTTCCCGCTTCCATTCCTTAAGAGAATAAAAGAAGAACAGTGTACCCGTCAGCGGCTAGGTTACCGGCTGATTGATGACCCTCTAACCATGTTGACTGATTAGTATGACCAGGCTTTTATAGCACGGGGCACGGTTGTTTTGTGACCCCATAAAACAACACTTTGGAATTGAACATGCTGTCACACACAACCTCCGTCCTGATATGAAGCAAAAGCAGAATAAAATAAAAAAGGCTTGTAAGAATCGGGTTCATGACATGATTCGCATCTTGCTCTGTATAAATGCTCAACAAGCAACCGCGGTACAACTTCCTCACGAGAACGTCTCTGCACACGCCTGTCATCAAATCAGTCGAGCGTGATCAGCCTCCTCAGCCATGAGTCAGCAAGTCGCTGAATCGTTAGTACAATACTGAATAGGCATTTAAATGGAAAGCTCAGATTGCTATAACCTCACCTCATGTCAACACAATTTTGTCATTTTAACTGGCTTCACATCTGCTTAGAAAAAAAATTTAAATTTCATGCAGCGTCAGCGACCGTCACTCGTGAGGGAGGCAAGAACGGCCAACCCAAAGGGCCTTGGTTGACGCCATTATGTCCGATTGTTGTCAATGTGATCGGTTGTGACTGCCCCCGGTGCAGTGCAGTGATTTATTTGTCGCTCAATTCAGCTGTAGCAATTGAAGGAAATTGAGCTGTATCTGGAGCACGACACCACTTCACCGTTTTCTTGCTTATTCTCCTTACCACCAACTCATTTAAATTTGAATACTTTTTAATGGTAACAGCTTTTACATGTTAATTATGCTTTGCTTTCGACAAAAGCCTGTTTTTTAATAAAAGCTCTCTCACCGACTGAAACCGAATATGTCCAGCAATGAAAATGAATCAACATTATAGCAAATGTGCCCCTTATTATAGTTGAATTGTTTGAAAACTAACTTAAACTTAAAGCACCATATTTTGCTACCACTCACTCACTATTGCACAGATTGTTTTTGTAACACATTCATTGTTGTTAATCTGTGCATACACCCTTACTCATGTTTTATTTTCTTTGTGGTCCAATTATATCAGTTTAAGTGATATATGATCCTACAGGAATGCAGCCCTGTATTTGGATTACATTAATCTATATTTATCACAAGTTTGTACTGTGATAGTGTATGTATCAAAAATCATAGTTAATGACCTTTCTATAAAATTTACTTTAAATTCCAGTTTCTTTCTAACAGCATTGTGAATTAAACTTAATCTATAACCTTTAACACATATTTTTCACTGACAAAGCAGTATCACGGCCACATATCTGCATGAAAACTCTTCCGAAACAGGACATGCTTATCACAATCCATCAAAGACAGTAATGGTGATTGCCAAGCAACATGAAGCTTATAAAATGAGTCCATGTTAAAATCACCGATTACTTCCACATAATTTATTCCGCCTGAACCATTCAGCGCACACAGGGTTAAAGCATAGCTGCAGCGTCTTACCGCAGTGTCTAAAGCACTTGGCTGATCGTTACAGTGAAGAAGAGGAAGGGGGGAAATCATGTCTCTCTAGCAACCCTTTTTTTTTCTTCCAAAAATCATTTTTATTGCATTTATAACATTTGGCACAGTACAAATCTTGGTGCTTTTACAAGATAAACCTCTAAAGATCGACACTGACCTTTTTCTCTGTTTTGTTAAAGAAAGTCTTTGTATAAATATTTCGCTATCACTGCATTCGCTTTAGCATAGTGTAAAAATCACACAGAATGCCCTCTTTGAAAACAAGACTATTCTCATATGTCAAAGTCAAGACAGCATCTTAAACAACTCATTGTCTTTAAATAGAAGTTACAAGTTAGAAAATAGTTTCAATTTCTTTTAATATATGTCTCTCTATCACCAGCCCATGGTTGTTTTTTTTTTCGAATGTCCATATATATATATTTATATATATATATATTAATAAGCATGTACAACAAGAAAATCTGCAGTCTCTACTGTTGCACTCTGTACAAAAAAGTAGTCACTGAACCTTTTTCATTGTGCATTCTATTGCATGATTTTAAAAGGAAAGGACAGAAGGGGTCATGAACTTCCACTTTTTTTTTTCTAGAAAAAAAATCTGGTCTTTCAGACCCCTTAAATCTGAGTCTCTTGAACCTTCTCCTTGGTGTGAGTTTTTATAACAAAGGGCTCAGCCATTGCTGTGATGGTGCTGGGTAAGGTTCGTGGCAAAGAGTTCCCAACATTGTTGTCTGTCCACTTGGCTCCGTGGCCTGTTGGTTTATAGGTGTTGTATTTGGGTTTGAGAGTGCTGAAGTCCATCTTATGCGGGCTGTTGTAGTCCATTTTGTGAGGACTGTAGTCATGTTTGGGCCTGTGGGGACTGAAGTCTGTCTTGAAGGCGCTGTAATCCCCTTTGTGAGGGCTGAAATTGGTCTTGAAGGCGCTGAAGTCAGCCACAGGCTTTTGGGTTTTGTAGGTAACATCAATTTTCTGTCTTTGAGCATTGTAATCTTGTTTGGGTTTAGGCTGAGTACTGTAGTCGGGCTTAAAAGGGCTGTATTCGGCTTTAGGTCTTGGGTGGGTGCCAAAGTCATGTTTATATGGGCTATATTCTGCTTTATGTAACGGCTGTGTGTTGTAGTCTGATTTTAATGGGCTGTAGTCATGTTTCGGTTTTGGTTGTGTGCTGAAGTCTCTCTTGAAGGGGCTGAATTCATTTTTTTGCCTTGGATTAGTACTAAAGTCTGGTTTGAATGGGCTAAAGTCAGATCTTACTTTTGGGTGAGTCCCGAAGTCTGGTTTAAACGGGCTGTATTCTCCTTTAGGTTTGTGAGTGTTGTAGGTCTGTATGAAAGGGCTATATTCTGGTTTTGCTCTATGAAGGCCAAAATCAGGCGTGGATTTGTGAGCGCTGTAGGAGGGGACAGATTTGTGAGTAGCATAGTCCATATTTGGCTTATATGTAGTATACTCCGCCTTGGGCTTGTGAAGAGTGAAATCTGGCTGTCTGTATTCAGTCTTGGGTTTGTGGAAGCCATAATCAGTCTTGTGGCTAATAAAATCAAGTTTGTGAATGCTGTTGTGGTCCCGGATTTCAGGCAGTGTGAGGGACGACTCTTGAACTGCTGACGCCGGGGGTGGAAGATCCTCCTCATCGACCTGAATGATCTCCACGGTGCGTGCAGCTGCTACTGTGCTCCTCTGCTGGTGCCTCTTCCTCAACTTGTAGAAGGCAATAAGCATGATGGCAGCAAGGAGCGTCACAGCAACAAAGCAGCCAATTATGATTTTAGTCGTTTTCATTACTTCGTCTAGACTTGGACCAGACTTCCCTGCCTTGCCATTTGCACCTTTGACACCTGGCTTTGCCGATGGCTTGGTTGCTCCTTGTGGACTGTCAGTGCTTTGCAGCAGTACGGTTGGCGTGGAGATGAAAACGGGTTGAAACACAGAAGGGGATGCAGTTGTTGTCGTCGTTGCCAGGCCTTTTCCTCCTCCTCCAGCCACTCCAGCAACCGTGGTGGTAGCGGTTGCCATTTTGGATTTAGGCATCTCCGTTGTTGGCCCTAGTACTTCCACAGTCACTGTCGTAAAGTAGCTCAAGTTGGACGTGTTGAGCTCGGCTGCACTCACATTGAGGTAGGCCGAAGCGTTGGAGTTCCCAGCTGCATTGGACACCATACAGGTGTAAGTGCCTGTATCACCCACCAGGACATTTGAGAAGTTCAAAGAACCATCATTTAGGACTGATATTCTGAGATGGCGGGTGGCATGTGTTACTATAGTTCCATTGGGTAGTAACCAGCGCACCGATGACATCAGAGCTGTACGGCAACGAAGCTCAGCAACCCGACCCGCTGAGATATTCAAGTCTCTAGGTGCATCCGCTATAAATGGTGCAGAACATTGGGTGGCAGCACCTTCACCTCGCTCCACCTCCACCAGCTGCCTGCCCCTCATGTTAGCAGGTGCGTTACATCGTCCACAACAGGTAGAGTTTGTAGGGATATACTCTCTTAACCAACGCGCTAACCACACTGCCTCACAACCACAATTCCAGGGGTTATGGTGTAGATGGAGTTCAACCAGGTACCTGAGCGGGGAGAACAGATTGTGTGGCACAGAACTCAAGTTGTTATGGGCCAGGTTGAGCTCCACCAGTGATGATAGGTCATCAAAAGCATTTCGCTCTATGACCGTGATCTGTGAGTTCATAATCCACAGCGTCTTCAAGGAGCGCAGGCCTTTAAAGGAGCTCGGCTTTATGACGGGGAAATGATTCTCGGACATCGCCAGCTCTTCCAGACCCTTGAGAGGACTCAAGTTTGGCAATTCACCTCTTATGTTGCACGTGCCCAGGTTGAGGTACTTGAGGTTTTGTAGGCCCTCGAAAGCCCCTTCTGAGATGTACTCAAGTTTTCTTAATTCTCCAAGGTCCAGTCGCATGAGAGAGGGCACCCGGTTAAAGGCATAGGAGGGAATACTTTCAATAGGGTTGTTCCTCAGCCACAGTTCTCTTAGTTTGGATAGATACTCAAAAGCCCCACTGGGTATCACTGTCAATCTGTTGTCAAAAAGCTCCAAAGTGTTGAGACTTGTCAGTCCATTAAACGCGCCCACCTCAATCTGTCGTATGGCATTTCGCCCGAGCTGGAGCACCTCAAGGTGGTGCAGGTGGCGGAATGAGTCAGCCTGCACCGCCTCAATGGAGTTTTCCATTAGATTGAGGTGTCGCGTATTGGCAGGAATTCCTGGGGGCACACGAGTGAGGCCTCGTCTGGTGCACACCACCTTCCCCTGTTGATTACTGCAGGAACATTGCGGTGGACAGCCCTGGGGTCCTTGAGACATCGCCGGCCCTGCCAAGGCTAGGGAGGTGCTGCTCCACACAGGCGCCATCAGAAAGACTACACAGAGTAGGGCGGCTTTCCTGGCACGATG